>NW_006409139.1:103776-115947 GCF_000296735.1 Chrysochloris asiatica
TATATATGCTAATCACCAGGATGTATGGTATGAGAGAAGGTGAGGGAGGAAGGGGGGTGCAAGGTTCAATACACAAGAAGGGGGAGGATAATGGAAGAACAAGGCTGATGGGAGAAAAATTTGGGCAGTTTTGTATGAGCTAAGTGGGACAGTGGTAAATGATGATGTATGCACAACCTTGGAACAACAGGGCTCCAGGATACATGGATAGAGGCATGGTTTGAAGGGGTAAAAGAGGGGTATAATGTTAAGTTGCTAGGCTATCTTTTGAATCTTGGTTTCCCTCGCCTACCATTGCAAAATAGACACTTGAGGGGGCGTAGAAAGGAATAACCAGAATCATCACTACAGAAAGCTTGTAATTCTGTCTTCAGCCTATAACTGATTGGAATACCTTAAAGGGGGCTAGAAGTTGCCCAGTGAAAGAGGCTTCCTGTGGAGCCTTTACATTGCTCAAGACCATAGGTGGAATCCAGAACCAGCTGAAGTAGGAAATTTCCACTGGAAAGGACAAGTAGTCCAGCCTGGAGTGGCTAGAAGAACAGAAGATACTTCGTGAAAGAAAGACTGGCAGGAAAAAAAACAAAACAAAAATGGAAGTCTGATTGATTACTACAAGAACAAGTAAGCTGTTCACCCAGGAGCCATCAAGGCAAGTGGTCAGGACTCCTCAGAGCAAACCCCCTTCCAAACTGAGACTCAAGGGGAATACATGAGCATGTTGGTCACCGATAAGGGGAAGAGGGGGAAAAAACAGCATTGAAGTTGTGAACTAAGGCCAACCACATTCAATAGACCCCTGTGAACATGGGTGGAGACCTGGATTGTCAGCAATATGGCAAGACCGGGGACTTCTGGGCCCAGAGGCAGTGACATGGCCACAGAGGTCTAGAGTGAAGAGTGACGTGTCCAGCTGATAGTAAGTGAGGGGAGATATGCAAAACACCCGTAGTTGCAGATAGTACCCACTTGTCCTGACTTCAAAGGCTGGATGTTCATTACTCAACTAGAAGAAGAAAGAAGACAGGGGGTGGGGGGAGTAACCTGCTACAATTTGATGAACTTTACCTATACTTATGGATGTTGTAACTCAAAAAAGGGAACAAATCTTTACAGCAAGCATCACTCTCAGCCCTCAGTACGCAGGGTTGACAGGGATGGGCAACTTAGACATTGGCTACCCAAAATGGGGAGAGGGGGGTTGTAAAGGCAAGAAGTGACTGGCTTACAAGCTTACAAGAAGGAGCCTAGTTTCAGACAGGGCAGCGGAAGGTAGAATTGCTTCTGAAAGATTTCCAATCTGTTGGGAACGGGCTGGAGAAAGGAAATGGGGATAAAAGTCTTGTGGCATAATAGTGAATAATTGCCATCAGGACTGTTTGTGAGGGTCAGAAATATAGAGGTAGATGTTTTTGACAAAAAAGGAGGCGAGTGATTGATTTTGCAGCCCAGGAGCGGAGGTTCCTGGGATCATCAAGTGAGAAGAGCGGAGAGTGGGACCCTACCCCGAGAAGCAGTGACGCCAGGGATGGAGATAGAGATGATGACGTGGACAGATGGAATGGTTGGGACACTGGACTCAGGGAGGGAGAAGGGCTGTGTGCTCGCGGCATGGGGGTGGGCCTGTGTGGTGTACCTGTTGATTAGTTGATTCATGGAGGGGATTGTAATCATTGCAATGAAACAAAATATGATACTATGAGTGTAAAGCTGATGTGCTCCCATATAAACCTCACATACACACACAAAAAAGAATTAAAGAATAAAGATTATTAAAGAAAAATCAAGAGAAATAAGGAATAAAGAAGCATTGAGGGATGAAGGAAATAAGCAGAAAAAAAGAAAAATGAATAAAAATGGAGAGAGAAAAGATAAAAAAGTAAGGGAAGGGAAGGAGAAGAAGAAGTGGAAGAAAGAATAAACAGAAAAAAAAGGAAAGAACTAAAACCCAGGCAGGTACCATACTCAGACAGGAAAAAATTCTAAGGTCTCCTGCCAGCCAAGGAGCTCATGTGCTGGTGAACAACGCATGAGATGATGAAACTGCTGGCACTAGATGCAATCCCTATAGGCTTGGGTATCACCTGTTCTGGGCACTCAATCCAAAAGTTGTTCATGCAGACCCCAAAGGAACTGAAGGATCATGGTATTTCCATCCCCAATAGGAGCCACGGGTGAGAGTTCCTGCTAGTTCAGAGCTGACCAGAACTGGCTCTATAGGTCTAGAGCAGGCCACACCTGTTTCAAGACACTGGGATTGGTGCTACTAGCTCTCAATCAGTTTGCTCTATCTCAAAACTGCATGCCTCACAACCATGTGGCTCCGAACACCCAAAGAGCAGGAGTTTCACTGGGAATGTACATGGGTAGAGGCATGGTCACCGGTATAATGTGAGGTACAAGAAAAAAAATTCAGACCTTTCTCTCTGAATGGTATGTCTTTGTACCACCAACCACCTTCTGCCTTCAAAGCTACCATGAAAGTTCAAACTATCACACCATGCCTTACTGACCAACACAAATTATCTTTCTCCTTTTTGCCCCCTCCACATCTGTTCAGCTGCTTCATCTAGTTAAGGCTAGCCCAGGACCGGTCAGAGCTGACTCTGTATGTTTGGAGCAGTGATCATCTAAATCCAGGCACCAGTGTTGGCAATGATAGCTCTCAATTCACTTTGATGTGACACTCAACACAATGAAACTCTGTCCACCAGAAGAGTGGGAGCTTCATTGGAGGTATACACATGTGGGAAGTGGTCATACACCAAGTGTAGGGATCAAGAAAATCATAGTACCTTTATCTCAGTGAGTCACCAGTATGCTTCTGTAATGCCAGTGTTCTGTCTGTCTCTAGAGCCACTCACCAAAGTTTAAGATGGCTATGCCACATCTGGTCAGCTGACATAGGTTACCAGTCTGTCTCCTTTTTTTGCTATGACTGTTCAGCTTCCTCTCCTACTAAGCATTGAATCCACTTCTCTATCCCTTCTTCTGAAGTTCAGGTTCCAGGACTATCATCTGCTTCTGTTTCATTTAGTTTTCTGTATTTTTGTTGTAGAGGGTCTGTGTAACATTTCTGCCTTATTCGCCTTCTTGTCACCACTCTCTTTAAAAATCATAACAAGCATGTGAAAAACAGTTATGAAACCAGTGTTTGCCTCTGGATGGTATTATTAACTTAAATGTTACTTCAATGATTTATGATTTTGTTTAATTATTAATAGGTGCTTATGAATCAAATCTGCTGCACAAGACCTTTTTAAAGTGTTGAAGAGCAAAGATGTCAGCTTGAGGACTAAGGTACGCCTACCCCCAAGCCATGGTATTTTCAATAACCTCATATGCATGTGAAAGCTGGACAATGAATAAGGAAGACTGTAGAAGAATTGATGCTTTTGAGTTATGGTGTTGGAGGAGAATATTGAAAGTTCCATGGGCTGCCAAAAGAACCAACAAATCCATTTTGGAAGAAGTGCAGCTAGAGTGCTTCTTGTAGGCCAAGATGGCCAAACTTCATCTCTCGTACTTCAGATATATTGTCAGGAGGGACCAGTCAATGGAGAAGGATATCATGTTTGGTAAGGTAGAGGGTCATATAAAAAGAGAAGACCCCCAGTGAGATGAATTGGCCAAGTGGCAGCATCGATGGACTCAAGTATTGCAACAGTAGTGAAGTTGGCCCAGGATCGGGCAGTGTTTTGTTCTGTCGTACATAAGGTCACTATGAGTTGGTACTGACTCGATGGCACCTAATAACAACAAATGAATTAAAAGCTTTCTAAGTAACTCAACTTACATATTATAGAGCATATTTTATTTAAATAAAGGTGGTAATTTAGTATTAAAGTAAACCAAATAGCTTCAGAAGCAAAAAAAAAAAAAAAAAGCCTTTTTTGTTTTTATTTTAAATTTGGTTGTGTTTTATCTTTTCCCTATTCATGATAAATGGTGTGGGGGAAAACAACTGCTTACCAAAAGAAAGGTAAATGAGAAAGGAACTGGTTATCTTTTGCCTTTCTAAATACCTAACTAACTTGAACATATTTAAATGACAGGATAATCTACTGTATTTGACCATGAGTCAAAGGATAGGGAGAATTAGGCCCCCAGTCTTGGAGGCATCTAAAGAAACTTCTGAAACATCTCCCAAGTAGGTATACACATTTTAAGAAATATTGAAAGCTAGTTTTAGATTTTTGAAAATAGAGAAAGTTGTAAAATTTGAACAAAAGTATAGACTATTTTAAAAAACTTTATTCAAACAGAAATTATGTTTTGTGTTATAGAAGTAATTTCAAAATCTTTAGGTACTTCATTGGTATTACATTAAGTTAATCAATATTCATTTTAGTTTAAAGTTCATAAATGTTTGCTAATAAGAATGTTAATATATGTTCTTCAAAAGGTTGTAAGAGATGTGCAACATATATTAGGTTATACTGTATTATATTATACTTTATAATATATATTTTATCATATAATGTTTTATAAGGGACAATGTTTAAGAGATTTATTAAAAGGTATTTATTTGATACAATCAAAGTTTCATCTGTCTGGCTAAAATTTAATAGTTAATTTAAGATTTTGTAGGAGCTTTAAGGTTAAGCACTGGATTCCTAATCACAAGCTTGATGGTTCAAACCCACCAGTCACTCCTTGGCAACCCTATACAGGGTCTCTATGAGTCAGAACTAACTGGGTGGCACTTAACAGCATATAACCAACCAATCAAACAACCCATGGAAGCAGCATCAAGAAATCAATTTACCTATTACATTGGGCAAATATGTTACAAAGATCTGCTTTAAGAGGTAAAGACCTAAGGAGTCACTGTGAGTGTGACAGTACACCTTCCCCAAGCCATGGTATTTTCAGTCACTGCATATGTATGTAAAGACCGGACCATGAATAAGGAAGACTCAAGAAGAATCAGTGCATTTAAATTATCTTATTGGCAAAGAAAATTCAATATACTCTTATGGACTGCCATAAGAGCAAGCAAATCTGTCTTGGTAGAAGTATGGCCAGAATGTTCCTTAGAAGTGAGAACAGTGACCAAAAAACAAGATTCTCAATGAGCTAGATTGAAGCAGTGGCTACAGAAGTGGACTCAAACATAAAAATGATTGTAAATATGGTGAAAAACTGAGTAGTATTTTTCTGTTGTACATAGGGTTGCGTATGAGTCAGAACCGACTCAATGGCACCTAACTACATTCTAACCACAAGCTGATTAGTCATAACTATAATTGCAATTTATGTCTCATTCTAGCTATATTTTTCTCGTTGTTGCAACTAAGTTATATTGATTAGAAGAGGTTTGTGGACAAGATCAGTATCTATTCCGCCAAGTTAGAATGGTTGTGACTAAGCAGAAAGTCATCATTTCTTATGCCAGCCTTTGTCTGCCCATAAATATGTAGTTTCATATATTAGCTGTCCCTCCATTCATATCATTTTACTATTATCCCTGCATCTATTTGCAATTATTCATGCCACTATTCCTTGTAAGCAAGCAGAGGCTAGCTGAATAAAAGGTTACAGGTACAGAGTAGTATGTGGTATAAATTCTTCAACTTTGTGCTTTTCATGTCACTGAGCACAAGTTAGACCTTTCAATCAAAGCAATTTTCATAATTCATGGAGGTAGTTTTGAACTACTTCATTGTTATTAACCTATCTTTATTAAAAGAGGGGAAAAAGCTGAAAGAAGTGTTTCTGCTCCAGATGGTTTCTGTGGCTTGAGTTTTCATTTTTCATTTTGATTTGATAGCAGTTATTTAGTGGGGAAATCTGAATATCTGAGGTCTCTTCTTCACTAACCAAATGGAAGATCCCCTCACCGTAAATCCAAGACTGAAAGTGTTTCAAATCAGGATAAATTTGAACTCAAGAATCCACACACTGTTAGAAGGGACATAAAAAATCATCTAGTGTAGCAACAATTGAAACAAAGTGAGGTAAACAATTAGACCATTGTCTCTGGAAGCTGAATAAAATTTGCTTGATTTATTGTTTCCTATGGGGGTCGTCGAGTCGGTTCCGACCCATAGCGACCCATAGCGACCCTGTACAGGGTTTCCGAGGGTGTAAATCTTTACAGGAGTAGAAAGCCTCATCTTTCTCCCGCAGAGCAGCTGGTAGTTCCGAACCGCTGATCTTAAGGTTCGCAGTCCGATTCGTAACCACTACGCTACCAGAGCTCCTCAACATTAACACACAACATGGGGGTCCCAAGGAGCTCTGGTAGCATAGTGATTATAAGTTGGGCTGCCAACCTCAAAGTCAGCAGTTTGAAACTACCAGCCATTCCACAGGAGAGAGATGAGGTGTTCTGCTCCCATAAAGATGTATAGCCTTGGTAACCCTATACAGGGTCACTATGAGTTGGAATCCACTCCAAAGCACACCACCACCACAACTACCATAGGAGTTCTTGTGTGGCACTGTGGGATGAATCACTGTACTGCAAAGTAGGTTTGAACTACAAAGTCTGCAGTTCAAACTCAAGAGCTTCTCCTTGGAAACCCTATACAGTGTCGCTATGAGTCAGAACCAACTTGACAAAACTTAACAACAACAATTCTTCCTACATTTAGTTATAACAATGAGGTTTTAAAAAGGAAACATAATACATATGCTTCTGGGTGGGTTATAATCATTGCATCAAAAATTATTTTACTTGACCCATCCCACCTTATGTGACTATTTACAGGCATTTAGACCAATTTAAAATGTGAGGGAGTAGTTTTGCTAAGGTAAAGTGAAATCCCTTTGAGTCAGTGCTTTTTAGTGGGACACTGAGAGAAAGAGAAAGGAAAGGCTAAGGAAAAAAGAGCAGAAGGGAGATGATAACAATTGACATGTAAATATTAACTTTTTGTAAGTTTAAGCTGTGTTTTCTTGCTCCCGTTGCCGTTGAAAAAGTCTGACAGGAAACATTACCTCCAGTATAATGTGAGTAAAAGAGGGTCTAACAATTAGGATTCCTATTCCCAGAGATACCGAACTAGGTGTAATTAATTGGTCACTTGTCTCCATGAATGAGAGCCTTGTGACCAATTCGATAGATGAGATTTCTTGATATTGCCCTCAAGTACCTATGGAATCCTCATTCTTAGGACTGGGCCACAAATCATCACTTCTTTTTGTTTTAGCTCATTTCTTAATCATATCATGCCTGAATGGGCACCAGAGATAGAATTGAATAGTTTCCTCCAGAATTTACTTACTCTCTGGAACTTAAACATACTTAGTCAAGATAAAATTCATATATATATATATATTTTTTTTTTTTTTGGAAAGATAAATGGTGAGCATCCATACATTGAATATAAAGAGTTGAAAGAGGATGGAAGGTATGGATGTGCACATACAAAGAACAGTATGAGCAGGATTCAAAATGGTGGCAGACACACTATACAGACCTTCTTAAACGAAGATTAAAGAAACCAAATGAATTGGATGAAAATCCTAGAACCCAGAATTTCAAAGGAAAAAAAATAAGTACATCAAAAACTAGTGAGAGGAAGAGATGGACTAAAATCAAAAACAAGGGTGCATATGAAGCAGTGAACTGCCAATCAGCACAGCACCGCCATTTTGAATTTTTGCAATTAACATTCTGATCAGAGCAGGAACCAGATGATCTACCTCCTGTAGGTCTACACCAGCACCTACATGTGTGATTTATCCCCCTTACTTTTGCACCATATTCCATAACTACAGATATGGTCCCCATCCCTAACCAATCAAAGTCAATCAAACACACACACACATGCACACACCAACGGTGCTATGCCATCATTTAAAAATTTTTAGTATCTTTCTTTAGTATTTCAATGCTGGGGAACAAGTGTCAGAGTCTCTTCTGACATACATTTTGATCTTTTTCTTCTTTCTTGTCTTTTCAATGACCTTTTGTTTTCTTCCTATCTGATGCTCTTGAGGTCATCCCACAACTCTCTGATCTTCAGTCACTAGTGTCTAATTCATTATATGATCTCTAAATCCAGGTGGGATATGTTCAAGGTCATATTTTGACTGTCATAGACATGTTTTAACTTTCTTTAGCTTCAGCCTGAATTTGCATATGAGTGGTCTGTTCCACAGTCTACACCTGACCTTGTTTTGCCTGCTGATATGGAGCTTTTCCACCATCTCTTTCCACAGATGTAGTTAATTTGATTTCTGTGTATTCACATTGGTGAGGTCCATGTCTTGTATGTTGTTTAAAAAAGGTATTTGCAATGAAGAAGTCATTGGTCCTGCAAACTTCTATCATGTGATCTCCAGCATCGTTTCTGTTACCAAGGTCATATTTTTCAATGACTGATACTTCATCTCTGTTTCTAACATTTGCATTCCAATCACCAGTAATTATTAATACATCGTGATTGTGTGTTTGATCCATTTCAGACTTAAGAAGTTTGTAGAATTATTCAACTTCATTGTCACTGGCTTTAGTGGTTAGGGTGTAAATTTGAATAATGGTGGTATTAAGTGGTGTTCCTTGTAGATTTATGGATGTAGTAATCATTAGGGTTCTGTGTCAACTTGACTAGGCCAGGATCTCCAGATGTTTAGTAGTTGGGATGTGCTTATTTATATGATGATGAAACCTAATACAGGTACAGTTAACTCTATGATGATTGGCTATGAACAAGCAATCAATTAAAGGGATGCTTCTTTGAGAGTGTGACCTGCTCCCAAAATTGGACAAGCGAGAAAAGCTCTCTCTTTCTTTCTTCCTCTGGGGATCTGG
The DNA here is from genome assembly GCF_000296735.1 of Chrysochloris asiatica. Taxonomy (NCBI): domain Eukaryota; kingdom Metazoa; phylum Chordata; class Mammalia; order Afrosoricida; family Chrysochloridae; genus Chrysochloris; species Chrysochloris asiatica. The sequence goes on from NW_006409139.1 coordinate 112,541, forward strand.
GATCCTGCAATTATAAGCCATTTCATTGTAATAAACTATAGTATAAATATTTATATATTTCTCTGGTTTTGCTTCTCTTGAAAACACAAACTAAGATACCTGGTATGGAGAGAACAGGGTTCTAGAGCAACAAAATCATATGGATGAGTTTTCTAAATTGGTTCATGAGTCTGACTAATTTTAAAGGAACTGATACAAGGTAGAGGCATGTCTGATCATCACTTCATAGGAATAGTCTTTGGGTTTATTTTGAGTTTGGTCTTCTTTTCCTCTTGTTGAGTCAGAGGAAGATAGATATGGTTCCCACTTGGTTTAAGCAGTTGGCTCTGTGAGCACAATTTGTTGCCATGGCTTCAGACCTATGGCATTATGAGTTTTTTTGGGTTTTTTTTATAGAAAGAATAAAGGGGCCTGGGATAAAGTACTTAAGCAGGAAGAGTGGCAGATTTTTGAGTTGCCTGGAGCCAATAACATGTTGGTTAAAACAGATGGCTGATAAGGGGTCTGAGTCTAAAGGTATCCATCCTGCCAGAAGCCCAAGGCCACATGACTATGAATAGGGTTAATCCAAGGTAGAAGAAAAGATTGAACTTGAGTGTTTTTAAATGGTTTATGTGTTGGAATGCATTTTGGTTATTGGTTTCTCCTGCCTATTATTAAAAGGAGCTCTGGTAGTGTAGTGGTTACGAATCAGACTGCGAATCACAAAGTCAGCAGTTCGAAACTACCAGCTGTTCCACAGGAGAAAGATGAGGCTTTCTGCTCCTGTAAAGAATTACAGCCTAGGAAAGCCTATACAGGGTCGCTATGAGTTGGAACCAACTCCACAGCACACAGCCAGCCCAGCCTATTATTAAAAATAGACATACATGTATGATAGAAATGAAAGTTGGAAATTGTGATTACAGAGATGTTTTAGCCACTGTCAGTGTATACTTGATTGAATTTGTTAAAGGGTGAGTTACTATTTGTGTGAAAAAAAAATAGGCTTTTTGCTTTAAGTCTTTGTAGAGTATGGGTTCTTAGGTGGAACCTTCAGAGCTTCACATTTACATTTGAAAAGACATGAAGTCCAACCAAGAACTGATAGTAGAATCATGATTGAAAGAAAGCAGAGGGGAAAAAAGGACAGTGACCTTTTGAGTTTCAAAGCCATCAAGGCAAGGAAAAATGACTCATCATAGAAAACCCTCATCTAGATCTGAAAGTTAAAGGAAACTGGTGAGCCATATGCTTGCTTGTGGCCAGCTGGATCTACTTTTGTTGAGAATTTTTGCACTATATTCATGAGGGATATTGGTCTGTAGTTTTCTTTCTTAGTGATGTCCTTCCTTGGTTTTGGTATAAGGGTTATACTTGCTTCATAAAATGTGTTAGGGAGTTTTCCATCCTCCTCTATATTCTGGAATAGTTTGAGTAGTATTGGTGTATTCAGCTCTTCCCTGAATGTTTGGTAGAATTCACCAGCGAAGCTGTCTGGGCCTGGACTTTTTTTGGTTGGGAGTCTTTTGATGACCTGATCAATTTCTTCTTTTGTTATGGGTCTGTTAAGGTTTTCTAGTTCACTGTGTGTAAGTTTAGATAGGTCGTGTTAATCTAAAAATGTATCCATCTCTTCTAAGTTTTCAAATTTGTTGGAGTACAACTCTTCATAGTATCCGGTTATTATCCTTTTGATTTCCTTTGGTTCCGTTGTGACATCACCCATGTGATTTCTAATGCATGTTACTTGTGTCTTCTCCCTCTTTTCTTTTGTTAGGTTTTCCAACGGTCTGTCGATTTTGTTAATTCTTTCAAAGAACCAACTTCTTGTCTTGTTGATTGTTTCTATAGTTTTTCTGTTTTCTATCTCATTTATTTCTGCTCTAATTTTTATTATTTCTTTTCTTTTGGTGGCTGTGGTATGTTGGTATGCTGTGGTATGTTGGTATGTTGGTCCCTCTGTTGGTATGTTTCTAGTTGTTGTGAATGTTGTGTTAATGTGTTAATTTTAGTTCTTTCTTCTTTTTGGATGTGTGCATTTATTACAATAAATTGTCTCTCAGCACAGCTTTTGCCGTGTCCCAAAGATTTTGGTATGTTGTGTTTTCATTCTCATTTATTTCTAGAAACTTTGCAAATTCACGTTGAATTTCTTCCACTACCCAGTTGCTTTTCAGCAGGGTGTTATTCAGTTTCCATGTATTTGACTTGATTTCTTTGTCTTCCTATTGTTGATTTCTAATTTGATAGCATTGTGAGCTGAGAAGATGCTTTGTAGTATTTTGATATTTGTAAATTTATGTGGATTTGTTTTGTGGCCTAAAACATGGTCTATTCTGGAGAATGTTCCAAGTGCACTTGAAAAGAATGTGTATTGTGCAGGTGTTGGGTTGAATGCTCTGTACACATCTATGAGGTCCAGTTGGCTGATTGTGTTGTTTAATTCTTCTGTGTCTTTGTCAAGTTTATTTCTGGTTGTTCTATCTGTTTTTGAAAGTGATGTATTAAAATCACCCACTATTATTGTGGATTCATCTATTAATTTATTCAAGTCTATTAGAGTTTGTTTTATATATTTTGGTGCTCTTTCATTGGGAGCATAGATAATTAATATGGTTATTTCATTTTGTTCAATTGTCCTTTTAATCATGATATAATGTCCATCTTTATCTATTGTGCTGGTTTTTGCCTTAAAGTTTATTTTATCCGAAATTAGTACTTTCACTCCTCTTCGCTTTTTATTGCAATTAGCTTGGTATATTTTTTTCCCATCCTTTAACTTTTAATCTGTTTTCATCTCTGTGTGTGAAATGTGTCTCTTGCAGACAGCATATTGAAGGATCTTGTTTTCTTATCCATTCTGTCACCCTCCGTCTCTTAACAGGTACATTTAATCCATTTACATTCAGTGTAATTATCGATAGGTATTGATTAATTGCTGTCATTATATTTGTGTTTTTTTTGTGTGTGGTATTGCTGCTTCTTTGTTCACTTTGTTTTTGTTGTTGAATTCATGATTTTTGCGTTCTTTCTTGTAAGTTTCCTCATAGTTTTAATATTTTCATATTCTTCTTGGATTTTCATTCCCTTGGTATGTTGTGAAGTGTTAATTTTCATTGAGGTTGCCTTATAGTCCATTAAATTTTCTGACTATTTATTGCAGTCTATTTTATCCTTTAATTGACCTGATCTTCTCCCTATCTGGATCTCTTTTCCTACATGTTTACCTTCTTTTACATTGTACTTGTTTTGGTTATAGACTGACCTTCCAGAATCTCTGAGTTTGTTCATATAGTTTTGTTTTGTTACCAATTCTTCTTTCTGTTGACTTAATTCAGGGAGGTGCTGCACGTATGTCAATCTCTAGTTGTTGTCTCTTCTTGTTGGTTCTCAGTCCACAGAACTCCCTTTAGGATGTTTTGTAG
>NW_006409139.1:117532-129045 GCF_000296735.1 Chrysochloris asiatica
TTATGCGCTGTCGAGTCAATTCCGATCCTTAGCAACCCTGTATTGGGTTTCTGAGGAGTGGCTGATGAGCTTGAACCACCAACCTTGCAGTTCAAAAAGCTCTGTAGTGTGGTGCCCCAACCCACAGAGCCATGCCGGGACTCCTGCCAAACCAGTGAAAAAAGGCAGACTCAAATAGATGCACATCCGAGTCTCAGCCTGGGCTGAGCTCGCAGGTTCCCAAGGAGCGGCTGGTGAGCTTGAACCACAGACCTTGCAGTTCAAAAAGGTTTGCAATGTGGTGCCTTAATCCACTGCACTATGCAGGCACTCCTGTAAAACCAGTGAAAAAGGCAGACTCAAATAGATACACATCCATGTCTCATCTTGGGCTGAGTGTGCGGGTTTCCGAGGAGCAGCTGGTTAGCTTGAACCACCGACCTTACAGTTCAAAAAGCTTTGCAATGTGGTGCCTTAACCCACTGCGTGGTACTCGTGTGTGGTCCAGCAAGCAGGATGGGTCCCACAGGGTTTCTGGGAGGCTGGGTGGGGCTGTCGCTTGTTATGGCATGTGGGCGGGGTCAGCGGGGTGAGGTCGCGTGGTCCAAGGCTGAGGGAATTATTCTGTGGGGGCTTGCGGGGTCAGAGGTCGGAGCGGGGCTTGTGTGGGGCGGGGCGGGGGGCTGGGGGGTGGGCCTGGGTCACGAGCAATCAGTCAGGCAGGGCGCGGCTAGCAGTGGGTCCCGTGGGCAGTGTGGTACTCGCATGAGGTCTGGCAAGCAGTGCGGGCCCTCGGGGGGAGGGGGGGTTCGGGTGGCCTGTGTGGGGCTCTTGCTTGTTATGGGGTGTGGGTGAGGTCAGCGCAGTCGGAGGTGTAGGAACAATTCCGTGGGGGAGCATGGGGTTGGAAGTTGGGGCAGGGCTTGTGTGGGGGCCTGGTGGGTGGGGCTTGGTCTTGTGTGATCAGTCAGGTGGGGCGGGGCTAGCGGTGGGTCCAGTAAGCAGGGCGGTGCTCTCAGGAAATCCTGCAAGCAGTGCGGGGCCTGTGGTGGGTTTGGGCAGCCCGTGTGGAGCTCTTGCTTGTTATGGCGTGTGCGCGGGGTCAGCGGGGTGTGTGTGCATTCCAAAGGTTAGGGCACACTCTGGTGGGTGCTTATGGTCTGATTTGGTTGGGGTCTGGGAAGGTGGGGTTGCGGGGATTGAGGAGGTAATGGGGCCAGTGAACGCGGTTCAATTGGGTGGGGTAGAGACTGCTTGGCCAGGCGGAAACAGTCTGTGACTGATGATGTCAGACAGTCGTCGTTTGTTTTTTTTTCTTTCTTTCTTTCTATTCTCTGTGTTAACTGACTTCTCTCTGCCTACTGCAAGTGCCAAAATTACATGCTAGGGCAGATGTCCCTCACCTTCTCTTCCCCTTGTCTCCAGTGGCTCCCCCTGTTCAAGTCTCCCCATTACTGGAAGCGCCGCTTTCGGCATGAGCTGGTTCCAGCCCCACCCCCCAAGCTCAAAGGAGTTGGGGCTGTTGCTCCATGCAGCTGTGGGTACAAGTTTAAAAAGCCAGTAGTTCCTTAGTACAGTGATTTTTTTAAAAACAGCGAGTTTAAGATTTTGAAGTATTGAGACTTATGGTGGCTGTAAGGGTGTGGGTTTGCCTCAGGAAGGTTTCTTTCATGAGTTCCCCTCCCCTGAACCCGGAGCCCCTCTCACCCATGCCATCTGGCCACCGTGGCAAACCAGAAGTCTGGATCTACTTTTGACTGCTGAGTTTGAACATGTTCCATTGGCACCTGTTGAACTTGAGATAAGAGGAGTGGGAAGGCTGGTTGGTCTGAAGTTTAGGGGGTTGTTTGAAATCCTGAACCCATGAACACTGACCTAGCTCATGGATACTAGGGATGAGAGTGAAGGCGAAAGTTGATTTGTAGTACAGGGAGTGTGTAAACTCCCAAACTTACAATTGGTATCTATTTGACCTAGATTGGATGGCTAGGGCTGAGCTGACCAGCACCTCATCAGATGAAGATAAAGATGTTTGATACTCTGACAAGTGTCACTTGTCACAATTTGATGAATTTGACTTTTGATTATGTATGCATCACTCAACAGTTACAACTGGAATGGAAGAGTCTTCAGTTTAAGAACACACTTGTCTCCTCAGTGTTCTGGGTTGATTTGTTGTTGTTGTTAAATGCCATTGAGTTGGTTCTGACTCATAGTAATGCTGTATAGAGTTTCCAAGAATTGGCTTGTGAGTTTGAACTACTGACCTTGAGTCCAGCGTCACACTAGGACTCCGCTTGATTGATAGGTGTGGGCAATTCAGACATTGCTATAAAAAATGGGAGGACTATAAAAGCATGAAGTAGTTAGCTTTAGCAGTTGAGATGTGCTTATTCCCATGGTGATGAAAACCAATACAGGCATAGTTAACTCTATGATGATTGGCTATGAGCAGCCAATCAATTTAAGGAATACTTCCTTGCGGGTATGGCCTGCTCCCATTATAACAGTCAAGCAAGAAAGACTCTCTCTTCTGCTGGGAACCTGGGACTCTGAAATTGTAAGGCATTTCCTTGATGATAAACTTCTCTTTTTAGATGTACATTTATAAAGGGGAGTTATAAATTGTCATCACTCCCAATATATTAAAACACCTGACCATGTCCACAGATGATGACAACATTTAGCATGCAAGTGAAATGTTTCTGTCTGTTAGACAAGTGCCAGTGGATTATGTGGCAAATAATTTGCAAATCAGCCATGGTTCTGCTTATGAAATAATCCATGACAGACAAGGTTTGAAAAGTTTGTGCAAGATGTGTATCAAAACAACTCACAGAAGAGCATAAACAGAGGCATTTGTACAACTGCAAACAAAATGAAGACAAATACTCAGTCATTACTGGTACTAGACGTGGATTCCTCACTATGAGCCGGAGAGTTAATGGCAGAGTATAGAATGGAAATATCCTCAATTGCCAACCAAGAAAATGTTCAAAAGTCAAACATCAGCCGGAAAATTGATGCTTACTGTTTTCTCGGCTTCTCAAGAGTCTGTATTAGAACACTAACAGGAAAAAAGGTTAAGCATTCAACAGTTCTCATTACAATGAGATGTTCACTGAAGAGCTGAAGCTTTAATTTTGGATTAAATGCATAGTATTGCTATAGAAAGAAACGATGATCTTTCAGATTAACCTAGAACATTTTTTTTATTAATGGAATATGAAGACCTGTTGACAGACAAAGTGTATTGAAAAACAAAGAGATTATGTAAAAAATAATGTATTTGTCTTTTCTAAAAGTTGATTAAAATAAATTCTATAGTCAGAGTGCAGATCATTTTTAACTCACCCTCATATGTGTTTCACTCATTTTCTTCTCTAGAAAGCATGGCCTAGGAAAGATACTATCCTACTTCAAGATAGACCTTGAAATGTTTTTGATGATTAAAGTGACACCATTCCTCTTCAATTTGTCATTCCCAGCCTAGTGAACCATGTAGTTGTCTGATTCAAAATGACTAATATCAGTCCATTTCTGCTCACTAATATCTAGGATATCAATATTCATGAGTTCCATTTCATTTTTTGACAACTTCCAATTTTCCTAGATTAATACTTCATATATTACATGTTCCAATTATTAATGGATGTTTACAGCTGTTTCTCCTATTTTGAGTTGTACCCCATCAGTAAATGAAGGTCCTGAAAACTTTACACCACTTGTGTCATCACAGTCAACTGTATTTGAGAAGGCATTCCTTCCCTAGTCATATTTTGAGTGGCTTCCAACCTTTGGGCCCCATTTTCTAGCACTATTTCTGACAATATTCTGATGTTCTTCATCATATTTCAATATTTGATATTCTTGTGCTATATAACAGTGTTCTGCTGCTATTCATAAGGTTTTCAGTTACTAAATATTTGTAAGTTGTCCATCTTTCCTTCTTCCTAGTCTGTCTTTGTCTGGAAGCTCATCTGAAAACTATCTACCTTTGGTGACCCTGCTGTTTTTGTTTTGTTTATAATACTGGTGGCATAACTTCAAAAATCCCAGTAACATACAAAGATTAAAGTTATCAAAGAGTTCATTTTGCTTGAATCAACCATCCACATTAATGAAAGCAGCAGGCAAGAAATCAAACAACATATTGCATTAGGCAAATCTGTTGCACAGAACCAATTTAAAGTGTCCAAGAGCAAAGATTATCTGTTTGAGGACTAAGCTATAACTGACCCAAGCCATGGTATTTTCAAGAGCCTCATATGCATGTTATGTTATCGAGATAGCAGATCAGGTAAACGTGCAGTGAGGAGCTCCATCACCAACAACACAGAATACTGGGCAAAGCAGGCTCAGGGGATGGTGCTAAAACTCTGAACCACATATAAAAGACTATTTAGAAAATTGGAAGGCTTACAGCTAGGGGAATTTGTAGGAGAATCAAGAAATCCATTGCTTTCTAATTCAAGCTATTCCCAGAGCCACCATCTTGGGAAAGAACAAGTGAGGGAAGGATCAGAACAGCTACAAAGCCTGACAGAACCACAGAGATACAGGTGTGTACATTTTTTTTTTTTTTTTTTGTATCTGTCCATTGGTCATTGGTCTCTCACTGACTGTGCACCTCCATTTTGGTAACTAGAGGAGATATCTGAGTGAATGGATATCCCACCCCCACCCCTGGAGGATTCTAATATGCATGAGCACAGATCTCCTTGAAATTTAAAGTGACAGTTTTGACATAAAACCAAATGGCCATCACTCATCTGTCTGTAATACTGTGATGGCTTGTGAGTTGCTGTGATTCTGAGGGCTATGCCACCAGTATTTTAAATAACTAGCAGGGACATCCATGGTGGGCAGGTTTCAGATGAGCTTCCAGACAAAGAGAGACTAGGAAGAAAGAGTGGCTAAGTACTTCTGAATCTTTAGTCATTGAAAACCTTATGAATAGCAGAGAAACACTGTCAGATACAGTGCCGGAAAATGAGCCCCTCAGGTGGGAAGGCACTCAAAATGAGACTGGGGAAGAGATGCCTCCTCAAAGTAGAGTTGACCATGATGATGTGAATGGAGTTAATCTCATGGGAGTAAAGCCCACAGCTGATGGGCCACAACTCAAAATGAAGAGAAACAGCTATAAACATCCAATGAAAATCAGGAACATGGAATGTACAAAGTATGAATCTGGGAAAATTGGAAGTTGTCAAAAATGAAATGGAACACATAAACATCAGTATCTTACGCATTAGTGAGCTGAAATGGACTGGTATTGGCCATTTTGTATCTGATGACTACATGGTTTACTATGCCGGAATGACAAATTGAAAAGAAATGGTGTTGCATTCATCATCAAAAAGAACATATCCAGATCAGTCATGAGGTACAATGTGGTCTGTGATAGGATAATATCCATGCGACTACAGAGAAGACTAGTTAACACCATTATTATTCAAATTTATGCACCAACCACTAAAGCCTTTGAGGATGAAATAGAAGAATTCTATCAACTTCTTCAATCTGAAATTGATCAAACATACAATCAAGATGTATTGGGCATTACTGGTGATTGGAATGCAAAGGTTGGACCTTTGTTAGAGGAAGGACCAGTAGTTAGAAAATATGGCCTTGGTGATAGAAATGATGCTGGAGAATGCATGATAGAATTCTGCAAAACGAATGATTTGTTCATTTCAAATACGTTCTTTAGATAGCATAAGAGACGACTATACACATGCACCTCACCAGATGGGATACATACAAATCAAATTGACTACATCTGTGGAAAGAGAAGATGGAAAAACTCCATATCATCAGTGAAAGCAAGGCCAGGGGCAGACCAGACTGTGGAACAGACCATCAATTACTCATATGCAATTTCAAACTGAAGCTGAAGAATATGAAAACACATCCATGAGAACCAAAATATGACCTTGAATATATCCCACCTGAATTTAGAGATCATCGGAAAAACAGATTTGACACATTAAACACTAAAGACAGGAGACCAGAAGAGTTGTGGGATGACATTAAGAACATCATACATGAAGAAAGCAAAAAGTCATTAAGATGACAAGAAAGAAGGAAAAGGTCAAAATGGATGTTAGAAGAGATTCTGAAATTTGATCTCCAATGTAGAGATGTTAAACCAAATGGAAGAAAGGAGGAGGTCCAAGAGCTGAACAGAAAATTTCAAAGATCAGCTTGAGAAGATAAAGCCAAATATTATAATAAAATGTGCAAAGATCTGGAATCAGAAAACCAAAAAGGAAGAACACACTAAGCATTTCTCAAGCTGTGGGAAATGAAGAAAAATTCAAGCCTCGACTTATTTAAAGATTCTCTGGGCAAATTATTGAATGATACAAAAAGCATCAAGAGAAGATGGGAGGAATACACAGTCACTGTACCAAAAGGAAAAGGTTAATGTTCATCCGTTTTAAGAGGTAGCATATAATCAAGAGCCAATGATACTCAGGGAGGAAATCCAAATTGCATTGAAGGAATTGGCAAAAAAACAAGGCACCAGGAATTCATGGAATAAAAATTGAAAATTTTCAAGAAAGTGAGGTGGCACAGAAGGCACTCACTCATCTCTGCCAAAAAATTTGGAAGACTGATTGGAAGAGATCCATATTTGTGCCCATTCCAAAGAGAGGTGACCCAATGGAATGCAGAAATCATCAGACAATCTCTTTGATATCTCAAGAGAGTAAAGTTTTGCTAAAGGTAATATAGAAACGGCTACAATCATACATTGACAGAGAACTTCCAGAAGTTCAAGCCGGATTCAGAAGAGGCTGTGGAACGAGATATATCAGTGCTGATGTCTGATGGATCTTGGCTAAAAGCAGAGAATATCAGAAAGATGTTCACCTGTGCTTTATTGACTAGGCAAAGGCTTTTGATTGTGTGGATCATGACAAGCTATGGACAATATTGCAAAGTATGAGTATTCCAGAACACTTACTTGTACTCATGAGGAATCTGTACATGGACCAAGAAGCAGTTGTATGAACAGAACATGGGAACACTGAATGTTTTAAAATTAAGAAAGGTGTGCGACAAAGTTGTATTCTTTCACCATACTTATTCAACCTGTATGCTGAGCAAATAATATGAGAAGCTGGGTTCTATGAAGAAAAACGTGGCATCAGGATTGGAGGAAGACTCATTAACAACCTGCGATATGCAGATGATACAACCTTGCTTGCTGAAAGTGAAGAGGACTTAAAACATTTACTGATGAATATCAAAGAGCACAGCTTTCGGTGTGGATTACATCTCAATGTCAAGAAAACAAAAATCCTCACCACTGGACCAATAAACAACATTCTTATCAAGGGAGAAAAGATTGAAGTTGTCAAGGACTTCATTCTTCTTGGATCAACTATCAACACTCATGGAAGCAGCAGTCAAGAAATCAGACGATGTATTGCATTAGGCAAATCTGATGCCCAGGAACTTTTTAAGATATTGAAGAACAAAGATGTCAGCTTGACGACTGAGGTGCGTCTGATCTGAGCCATGGTATTTTCAAAAACCTCATATGGATGCAAAAGCTGGACAGTGAATTAGGAAGACTGTAGAAGAACTAATGCCTTAGAATTATGGTGTTGTAGGAGAATACTAAAAGCGCCATGGGCTGCCAAAGAACCCATAGATCTGTTTTGGAAGAAGTGCAGCCAGAGTTCTCCTTAGAGGCCAAAATGGCCAAACTTCATCTTTCATACTTCACACATATTGCTGGAGGGAACAGTCGCTGGAGAAGGATATCATGTTTGGTAAGGTGGAGGGTTAGAAAAAAAGAGGAAGGCCCCCAATGAGATGGATTGGCCAGGTGGCAGAATCGATGGACTCAAGTGTGGCAACAGTAGTGAGGTTGGCCCAGGATTGGACATTGTTTCGTTCTGTTGTGCATAAGGTCGCTATGAGTCAGATGCCAGCTTGATGGCGCCTAACAACAACAACAACAACAACAACCACATATGCATGTTTTGGACAATAAATGAAGAACTTATGCATCTGCATTGTGGTGTTGGAGGAGAATATTAAGAATACCATGGACCACAAAAGAACAAACCAATCTGTTTTGGAAGAAATATAGTCAGAGTGTTCCTTAGACGCCAGGATGGCCAAACTTCATCTGTTATACTTTGGACATATTATCCGGAGGAACCAGTCCTTGGAGAATGATCATTCTTGGTAAAGTGGAAGGTCAACAAAAAAAGAGGAAGATCCCCCAATGGGTTGGCACAGTGGTAGCAGCAATGGCCTCAAGCATAGCAACAGTTGTGAGGTTGTCACAGGATCAGGACCAGGACCAGGCAGTGTTTTGTTCTGTTTTGTGTAAGATAGCTATGAGTCAGTTCCAACTTGATGACATCTGGAACAACTTCATTTTTCTTCTTAGACCGTCCCTATTCTCGCCCACTTTTTTATTTTTCTTTACCTCTTTTATTTTGTTTTGATCCTGCAGAGCAGACATCCCTCCTCCCCACAACCTCAACAATATCAACATGCTCACTCCTCATGGGTTCGAGGTTCAAAGCACAATTACTTTGTTCAATTTTTGCCACATTGTTTTATCTTTTTTCTTTTATTTGATTCTTTCCCTTTTCATCCCCTCTCTTTGTGTTTCTTTTTCTTCCCCTCTCCCACACATTTTTGTTTCTTGTTAATCCAATGAAGTGAGTGCCCTCCACCAAAATCTGAGGTCAGTAATGCCCATTCTGCCCTCCATAGATGGTGGTGTGTGTGCTCCTGTGGAGTGAGCTGCATGCTCTGTTGCAGTTTAGCTTGTCATTTAACATTTGTGCCAGTATTGTACCACCGTTTTTCTGGTTTCTTTTTCATTTTTCATCTTAGTTCTTACCTTTATTTTCTACCGTTGTCTTCTGATTCTTATCCTTAGTCCTCTTCCCCTCTCCCATTATTCAGATCTCACTGTTTATCCTGCCTCATACAAACTCTTAGTTCCCATCCGTTAACATTAAACATGTTTAGCAATATGCATTTCCATGAAGCAAGCACCACATTCCTGTAGCATCTATGTTCGACAGCTAATGCTTGAAAAAATGACAATGTCACCTTAGTTATATTTTTCTTTTGTGTCCTTTGCTTTCTTTTTAGATAGCCTCTCTTCCCTGCACTTTAGCTGCTCTTTTTTTTTTTTTGTTTGTTTGTGTTTTTCTCTACCTCTTCCCCACTTAAAAAATCTTTCCCCAGAACTTGAGAGTCAGTTACCCTCCCTAGTCATATCCACAACTGTTGCACCACCCACATAGTGAGTGTCATGACCCTTCCAGCACCATTTTGCTGATAATAGACAGCAGTCAGCACCTGCCCATCCAGACTTATATTTCTCTGCATGATATGTGATCAAAGACTTACAACCACACTCCCACCTGGTACCACATTGACATGGAGACAGTGCTTCCAAATTAACTACCAGAGTAACTCCATGCCTGCTCCATTGCCTGGGTATATTAAAATCATGGTGAAGTCAACCAACATACTACCAGCAAATTAATACAACAACACCAGTGTGTCTCAGAGACAACTGACGATTTGAAATCACACAAAATAAGAGGACTAGGTGGCTCAAACAAGTGACCAAAATGCAGAACCAGAAACTCCTTCAGAGTGAAAAATACTATTGGAATTATCTGATAAAGAATTCAGAGGAATTATATGTAGGTACTTTCAACAAACTGAGAGGCAGATCAAGGTAAAAGAAGAAAAGAAAACAACAACAACAAAAAAAAAACTGTAGAAGAATTTAGGAAATAGTAAAAGGAAATGTTCAAAAAGTGGAAAATTATAAACCATACAAGAACAGCAAATAAAAAAATCAAAGTTAAGTATTAAATTTCAGATATATACAATACATTGGCGTAGAATTGAATCAAGGAAGGACAGAATTAGTGAAACTTATGATAAAGTTCTTAATAGTCTGTTAGTGGAGAAAACAGAAAAAAAAAAAAAAAAAGAATAAAGCCAGGAGTTATGTAGCCCACCATCAAGATGAATAACCTATGTGTGATCAGAATTTAAAAAGAGGAATAGCCCAAAAAGAGCAACAAGAAAATTGTCAGGTTTATTGGTAGAAAACTTCCCTATTATGTGGAGATATACATGATGAGATAAATATGAAACATAAAATAAAAGATGAAAAGATGCATTTTCAAGAAGCTTAGTAGTGGTGGTGGTTATGTGCCCTGGAGTTGAATGAACTAGGAATCATTCACATGTTGTTGTTGTTAAGTACTGATTAGTTGAATTCAATTTATAGAGACCCTTTACAGGGTTTTCAAGGAGCAGCTGATAAGTTTGAACTACCCAATTTGTGAGGCAAGTGAAAATACCATGGCTTGGAGTAGGTGAATCTAGTCCTCAATGTGACATCTTTAAAGGTGTCTTCTGTAGCAGATTTGCCTAATAAAATAATGTCATTTGATTGTTTTCCTGCTTCCATGGACATGGATTGTGAAACCAAGCAAAATGAAGTCTGGAAACCTCACTCTTTTTTTGTTTAGCATGATGTTTACTGCCAGTTGTGAGGATTATTGTTTTCTTTACATTGAGGTGCAATCCATAGTTAAGGCTTTAACTTCATCAGTAAGTATTTCAAGTCCTCTTCATTTTCAGCAAGCAAGATTCTGTCATCTGCATATCACAGCTCGTTTATGAATTTTCCTCTAATCCTGATGCCACTTTTTCTTCTATAATCCATTTTCTCAGGTTATTGACTTAGAATATAGATTGAAGAAAGGATACAAATAGTATGCTTAAAGGACACAAATCTGGTGCACACCATTCCTGATATTAAACCCTTCTGTATTCCTTTGTTTTGTATGCATGATTTCATTTCTGGTATTATGTGTTTTCAGCCAAGATCTCCTTCATATCAGTAATGATATTTCTAGTTCCATGTCCTGTTCTGTATCTGGCTTGAATTTCTGTGAGTTCCCTATGACAGTATTGCTGTAATAGCTTTTGAATTGTCTTCAACATAATTTTACTTGCAGATGATGTCTATGATATTGCTTGAAGATTTCTGCCTTCTATTGGGTCTCCTTATTTTGGATTGGTCATGGATATGGATTATATTCCAATCAGTTGACCAGTTGACAATCTTCAAAATTTCTTGGCATAGATGAGTGAGCATTTAAAACACTGAATTATTTTGTTGAAATATTTCAACTTGTAGTCCATACATTTCTGGAGCCTTGTATTTCACCAGTATAGTTTGGACTTCTTTCTTCATACCATCAGTTCTTAATCCTATGGTATCTCCTAAAATGATTGAACACCTAGCAAAAAAAAAAAAAATTTCTTAAATGTTTTATTGTGAATTATGTGATAGTTTACATGGGAGAACATTAGTTTTACATTCATTCTATCCTATATTGTCTCATTGCCATGGTTACCATCCCCTCCATGCATCATCAACCAACCAAAGGGTATACCCTGCAATCCTTCCCCCATACCCCCCAGGTCTTCAGCACACAGTCGCTCTCCCTCTC
>NW_006409139.1:129795-155504 GCF_000296735.1 Chrysochloris asiatica
TCACAGAAGTCTATTGAACATTGTAGGGCTTAGTTCACAGCTTCACTGCTGTTTTCCCCTCACTTCCCCTTATCGGTGTCAAGCGTGGTCACCAATCAGAGCGTGTATTCCCATTGAGTCTTAGTCTTGAAAGGGGTTTGCACTGAGGGGACCCGACCACTTGCCTTGATGTTTCCTGGGCAAGCAAGTTGCTCTTTCTTGTAGTAACCTAGCAAATTTTTTGATGCAATGACTCTGTAGTCCTTCCATCTTTGAATTCTCCCAGCATCATTCAATATTTGCTCATGTAATCCATTCATTTTTTTCTTAAGCTGTTTCGTTACAGCTTCAGAAATGAAGAACGTGTTCTTCCTTTCTGGTTTTCTAATTTCAAGTGCTTGTACATTTTATTATAATATTTTGTCTTTTCAAACTCTCCATGGAAAATTTTTATTCAGCTATTTTATCTCATTTCTTTCCTTTGTTTTAGCTTCTGTATGTTCAAGAGAAAGTTTCAGAATCTCTTCTGACATCCATTTTGATTTTTTCTCTTTCCTGTCTTTTTAATGACTTTTTGCATTCTTCATGTAAGATGTTCTTGATGTCATCCCACAATTCTTCTAGTCTTCAGTTATTAGTCTCTAATGAATCAAATTGAGATTATCTCTGAATACAGGTGTGATATACCCAAGGTCATATTTTAGCTCTCATTGGACTTTTTCTCATTTTCTCCAACTTCAGACTAAATTTGCAATCAATAGTCTGTTCCACACCATTCATTGTTTTGGCTGATGACATTGAGCTTCTGCATTGAATCTTACCACAGATGTAGTCAATTTGATACCTGTGCATTCCATCTAGTGAAGTCCACATGTATAGTCTCTATGTTGTTCTAAAAAGGTATTTGCAATGAATAAATCATTTGTCCTGAAACATTCTATCATGGGACCTCCAGCATAATTTCTGTCACCAAGGTAATATTTTCCTACTATGCATCCTTCATCTTTGTTTCCAATTTTCAGATTCTAATAACGAGTAATTGTCAATGCATTTGATTATATGTTTGATCAATTTCAGACTGAAGGAGTTGGTAAAATGCTTCAATTTCATCACCACTAGTTTTAGTGTTTAGTGGGTAAATTTAAATAATAGTGTCATTAACTGGTCTTCCTTATAGGCATATGGATACAGACAGCATTGTACTTTTAAAAAGACTTTGAAATGTCCTTTTTGTTGATGAATGGGATGCCACTCCTCTTCAGTTTGTCATTTCTGGTATAGTAAACTACAATTACCAATACCAGTCTATTTCAGCTTACTAATATCTAGGACATCTATTTTTATGTGTTAACCATTTCATTTGCGATGACTTTCAATTTTTTAAGATACTTACTTGGTACATTCCATATTCTGCCTATTAATGGATGTTTGCAGCTGTCCCTATTTTAAGTTGTGCCCATAAGCACATGAAGGTCCCCAAAACTGCACATCCACATCATTAATGTCAACTCTGAGGAGACAGCTATTCCCCAGTCATATTTTGAGTGCCTTCCAACCTGAGAGGTTTTTCTTCTGGCACTACATGAATATTTTGATGCTATTCATGAAGTTTTCACTGGGCTAATTATTCAGAAGTGGTCCACACCTTCTTCCTAGTGTGTCTTAGTTTGGAAGTTCTACTGAAACCTGTTTACAATGGGTGTCCTGGTTGTTTTTAAGTGTCAGTGAGTTGGTTCTGACTCACAGAGTTCCTCTATAAGGTTTTTGAGGAGTGACTGGTAGACTTGATTCACTGACCTTGTAGTTATCAGTCCAGTGCTTAACCTACAGCACCAAACTAGAACTCCATGGGTGCCTCTACTTGTATTTAAAGTGCCATTGGTATAGCTTCCAGGATCATGGCAACACAAAAACCATCAGAATATAACAAACTGATATGAGTGGTGGAGCCAAGATATAAAAGGAGCAAAAATAAAATGACCTAAAGCACTGAAAATAAGAAATAAGAAAAGTTAATTTTCAAGTGATTACAGCTTCAAAGTGAAAATATAATTACAGAAGTTCCAAATGAGGAAAATGTCAAGATGACACTAAGATAGAACCAACTGTTTTAAATTTTGAAGAAAAATAATAAATTACAGGATAATCTCAAGAGAAAAAAATTAATCATCTAATCACAATAAAAATGAAGGAAAATGTATGAAAATACTAAAACAACATTAAAAAGGAAATTATATGAAATCTGTAAACAAATTAAACTCAGCAAGGAAAAATTATACAATAAAGGAACCATCAATACTACAAAGAAGTAAATTGATCAAGTAGACCGCATATACATATGTTGTTGTTGTTAAGTGCCGTCGAGTCGGTTCCGACCCATAGCGACCCTGTACAGGGTTTCCGAGGGTGTAAATCTTTACGGGAGTAGAAAGCCTTATCTTTCTCCCGCGGAGCAGCTGGTAGTTTCGAACCGCTGACCTTAAGGTTCGCAGCCCGATTCGTAACCACTACGTACACAATAGCACAAAGTATATTATTTTCCAGGGCATGCCAAAAAGACAGCAGTCAATTTAAGCATATTGGTAACTACAGTTAATGTAAATGACATGCATGCAACAGTCAAGATACCATTCAATATACTTTCTTTAAGTGACACACCTAAGACACGATGACAAAAAGTTAGGTAAAACTTAAAGGATAGAATAAAATGGCAAACAAAGAAACAAGAGTAGCAATGTTAATTTCTGATAAAATAGATTTTAAGACTAGAGCAAACAAAAGACAAAGTTCATTATATAATAATTAAAGAGTTGATCCAATGAGAGGTTAAAAGCATAAAATTATCCATGGAGCCCATAAAAAAACCCTGAAGTATATAAATCAAACTTTATCAGAATTGAAAAAAAGAAATAGACATCTTCACAATAATAGTGGTTATTGTTAAGTGTCATCGAGTTGGTTCCAACTCATAGCAATCCCGTTTAGGGCTTCTAAGGCTTTAAATCCTTGATGAAGCAGAAGGTCTAACTTTTAATATGAAACATTAATGTACAACTTTTGATAAAGAACAGAACAACTAGAAAGAAAGATATAAACAGTACAAACAGCCAAGCAGATCTTATCAATACATACAGAACATTCCACCTAATAGCACAATGTATAATCTTTTCCAGTGCACATGGAACATTCTTTAGAATAGACTGTGGTACAAAGCAAGCCTATGTGGTATACAACAATAATAAACTATGATGACACAAGAACACCTCAATAAATTCCAAAACATTTTAATGTTAAAATTTTTTCACAGACAACACTGCAATAAAATTAGAAATCAACAATAGGAATATCCCAATTTAAAAAATAAAAGAACAAGGAACTGAGTAGCACTCTACTTAAAAACTACTGAGTATTATAAGAAATTTAAAAAATGAACACAAATGTCTTGGAATCAAATAAGGATGAAAATACAGCACATTAAGTCTTTGGATATAACAAAAGTAGTGTTCAGAGGACAGACTGTAGCAATAAATATACACATTAAAAAAAAAAAAAAAAGGAAACAAAATCAACACCTTAACACTATATCATCAATATTTAAAAAAAGAACAACAACAAAAATAAACAAAACACACAGTCAAATGAAAATAATAAAGTTTGAGTAGAAATAAATGAAACAGACAACAAAGAATCAACAACACAAGAAGTTAGTTTTTGAGAGGATTAATATAATTGATAACTGGCAAATTTTTAAAAAATGAAAAGGAGTAGAAAATATAAATAACATGAGTAAGAAATGAAAGTCAATGTCACAACAGAACCAACTAACTAAAAGGGATAATAACCACTGTGAAGAACTATACTCCAACAAAACTAGCAAAATCTGAGGATTGAAACAATTTTTTTGATTAAAAAATTTAAATGACACACAAAAAAGGATTTGAAAGTCTTTAAAAAATCAAAACAAAAGCTCCCGATAAAAGAAATGTAGGTTCACCAAGGAGGAGATCCAGGCAGCTAACAAACATATGAAGAAATGTTCACAATCATTAGTCATTAGAGAGATGCAAATCAAAACATCAATGAGATATCTCACACCAGCAACAACAGCAAAGATTAAAAAAAAGTAGGGGATAATAAATTCTGGTGAGGATGTAGAGAGACTGGGATGCTCCTGGATTGCAAAATGGAACCACTCTGGAAAGCAATATGGCACTTCCTCACAAGGTTGGAAATAGAAATACCTTATGATCCAGCAATTCCTCTACTTGGTATTTACCCACAAGAAATACTAGCCATAATACGAGTACATATATGCACACCAATGTTCATAGCAGCACTATTTACAGTAGCAAAAAGATGGAGACAGCTTAAGTGCCCATCAACTGAAGAATGGATAAACAAACTGTGGTACATACACACAATGGAATATTGTGCTACCATGAAGAATAACAGGGAAGCTGCAAGCTACCACATAACATGGATGAAACTTGAGGACATTAAGTTGAATGAAATTGTTGTTGTTGTTGTTGTTGTTGTGAAGTGCTGCCGAGTCGATTCCATCCCATAGCAACCTTAGTATAGGGTTTCCAAGGAGCAGCTGGAGAGCCTGAACCACAAACCTTGCAGTTCAAACAGCTTTGCAGTCTGGCTCATTAACCCACAGTGCCACACCAGGACACCTGAAGTAGTCAGTCACAAATGGAGAAATACTGCATAAGACCACTACTGTAAAGGCTAAGAAAAAGAACCCACACTAAAGGGGGGGAGGGAATTCTTTGCTGGTTATGGGGACTTTCTTTTTTGGGTGAAAGGAGGCAAGGGAAGGTAGAGCACAGGGCAGGGAATAGACACAGGATAGTTTGGGTGCTAGGGAGGGGGGCAAAATATAAGAAGGGGGAGGGGAATAGAAAAACAAAGCATGTGGGAGAACAATTAGGCAGGTCTGCATGGGCTAAGTGGGACAGAGGTAAATAATGATGTATGCACAAGCTTGATAAAACAGGGCTCTGGGATACAGGGATTGAGACATGGTTGGAATGGTCAAAAGCGGGGAAATAATGTTGCAATTCTTGGCTGTCTTTTGAATCTTGGTTTCCCTGGCATACCATTATAAAATAGACACTTGAGGGAGAAAGAAAGGAATAGCCAGAAATATTACCATAGAAAGCTTGTAAGTCTGTTTTCTGCCTATAACTGATTATAATACCTAAAATGGGGCTACAACATGTCCAGTGGAGCCTCTGCATTACGTAAGACCATAGGTGGAATCCTGACCACATCCAGAAATCTTCAGAGGTGGGAAATTTCCACTTGAAAGGACAAGCAGACCAGCCTGGAGCAGCTAGAAGAGCAGAAGATACTTCTTGAAAGAAAGACTGACAGGAAACATACAAAACAATATAGGCAGTCTGACTGATTGCTACAAGAATAAGCAAGTTGCTCACCCAGGAGACATTAAGGCAAGTGGTCAGGTACCCTCATAGCAAACCGCCTTTCAAGTCTAAGATTCAATGGGAATACACACACAGATTGGTGACCACGTTCATCACAGATAAGGGGAAGTGAGGGTAAAACAGCAATAAAACTGTGAGCTAAGCCCTACAATATTCAATAGATTCTTGTGAACCTGGGTGGAGACCTGGTCAGCCAGTAGTGTGGCAAGACCTGGGGACTCTTGGGCCCAGAGTCAGTGACATAGCCACAGAGGACTAGAGTGGAGAGTGAAGCATCTAGATGACAAGAAGAGAAGGTGTATGCATAAGAACACCCACACTTGCAGATAATACCCACTTGACCTGGCATCAATGACTGGATGATCAGAGCTCAACTAGAAGAAGAAAGAAGAGGGAAAAAAGAGTAATCTGATACAATTTGATGAACTTGACCTACACCTATGGATGCAGTAGCTCAAAAGAGGGAACAAATCTTTACAGCGAGGATCATTCCCACCCCCTCCACACACAGAGTAGACAGGGATGGACAACTTGGACATTAGCTACCCCAAATGTGGGGGCTACAAAGGCAATAAGTGACTGTCCTACAAGCTTTCAAGAGGGAGCCTAGATCCAGAGGGTACGGAGGAAGGTAGAATCTCCACTGAGTAGTATCTAATCTGTCTAAGCGTGGCTAATGAAAGGAGATGGGGATAGGTGCCTTGTGGTACAATGGTGAATAACTGTTATCAAGACTGACTGCAAGTGTTGGGAATGTCAAGGTGGACGTTTTGTAGCAAAAGGAGGAGAGTGATTGACTTTGCAGTCCAGAAGCAGAGGTCCTTGGAACCATCAAGGGAGAAGAGTGGAATGCGAGACCCTACCCAGAGAAGCAGTGACACCAGAGATAGAGGCACAGACAATGATGTGGAGAGATGGAACAGCCAGGGACTCTAGACCTAGAGAGGGAGAGGGGCTGTGTGCTGATTACCTGGGGGCAGAATTGCAGGGTATACCCTTTTGTTTGTTGATGATGTATGGAGGAGATTGTAACCATGGCAATGAAATGATATATGATAGGATGAATGTAAAGCTAATGTTCTCCCATGTAAACTATCACATAATTCACAATAAAACATTAAAAAGAAAAGAAAAGAAATCAACCTCCAGATAATTTCATAGGCCAGTTCTTCCAAACACTCAGAGAAAAGCCAACATTCATTTTACTTAAATTTCTCCAGAACACAGAAAAAAATAGAATACTCTGAACAGATTATCTAAAGCTGAAATTCCACTGAAATTATACTTATATATCTATATATCTACATGTGTTTATATCTATATGATGGTGGTGGTGTGCTGTGGAGTCAGTTCCAATTCACAACAACCCTGCATAGGGTTCTGAGGCAGTAAAGCTTTATGATGGCAGAAAGCCTCATCTTTTTCCTGTGGAATGGCTGGTAGTTTCAAAATGCTGAACTTGAGGTTAGCAGTCTGACTCCTAACCACTATGCTACCAGAGTTATATGTCTCTCTGTGTGTGTACATATATATGTGTGTGTGTGTGTGTACAAATATATGTGTATCAAAATGGATGTCAGAAACTTGCTTTCTATCATAGAGATGCTAAAATAAATGGAAGAAATGAGGAGGTACAAAAGCTGAACAGAAAATTTAAAAGATCAGCTAGAGAAGATAAAGTCAAGTATTACAACAAAATGTGCAAAGATTTGGAGTCAGAAAACCAAAAAAGGAGAATACACTCAGCATTTCTCAACCTGGGAGCACTGAGAAAAAATTCAAGCCTCAACTTTTGTTATTGAAGGATTCTCTGGGCAAATTATTGAATGATGCAGAAAGCATCAAAAGAAGATGGAATGAATACACAGAACACTGTACCAAAAGGAAATGGTTGATGTTTAATCATTTCAAGAGGCAGCATATGATCAAGAGCCAATAGCCTGAAGGAAGAAGTCCAAGGTGGCAAAGAACAAGGCTCCAGGAATTGATGGAATTATAATTTAAATATTTTAAGAACGTGAGGAGGTACTAGAGGCACTCACTCATCTATGCCAAGAAATTTGGAAGACAACTTTCTGGCTGAATGATTGGAAGAGATCCATATTTGTGCCCATCCCAAAGAGAGGTGAGCCAATGGAATGCAGAAATCATCAGACAACATCTTTGATATACCATGCGAGTAAAGTTTTACTAAAAGTTATACAGAAATAGCTACAAGCATACATTGACTCAGAACTTCCAGAGGTTCAAGCTAGATTCAGAAGAGGCCGTGAAATGAGGGATATCATTGCTGATGGGTGATGGGTCTTGGCTGAAAGCAGGGAGTACCTGAATGATGTTTAGTGTGCTTTATTGACTATGCAAAGGATTTTGATTGTGTGGATCATGAAAATCTATGAACAACATTGCAAAGTATGAGTATTCCTAAGCACTTAATTGTGCTCATGAGGAATCTCTACATGAACCAAGAGGCAGTTGTTTGAATAGAACATGAAAACATTGAATGGTTTAAAATTAAGAAAGGTGTGTGACAGGGTTGTATTCTTTCACCGTAATCAAGGTACCTTGAAAATTACTGATTGGAATTGAAAAGTTGGAAATAAAGAGGAAGGATCAGTATTTCAAAACTACAACATTCGTGATAGAAATGATCTGAAAATCACATAAAAGAATTTTGCAAGACTAGGATTAAAATTAAGAAAGGTGTGGACAGGGTTGTATTCTTTCACCATAATTATTCAACCTATATTCTGAGAAATAATCCAAGAATCTGGATGATATGAAGAAAAACATGGCTTCAGGATTGGAGGAAGACTTATTAATAACCCGTGATATGCCGATGATACAACCTTGCTTGCTGAAATTAAAGAGGACTTAAAATATTTTCTGATGAAGGTCAAAGACCACAACCTTTGGTATGGATTGCATCTCAATTTAAAGAAAACAAAAATCTTCACCACTGGACCAATAAAATCATTCTTTCAATGGAGAAAAGATTGAAATTGTCAAGGACTACAATCTTCTTGGATTCACTATCAGCACTTATGGAAGCAGCAGTCAAGAAATTAAATGACTTATTGCATTAGGTAAATCTACTGCCCAAGACCTTTAAAAATGTTGAAGAGCAAAGATGTCAGTTTGAGGACTAAGGTGCACCTGTCCCAACCCATGATATTTTTAATAGCCTCTTATTTATGTGAAAGCTGGACAGTGAATAAGGAAGACCATAGAAGAGTTGATGCTTTTGAGTTATTGAATATTGAAAATGCCATCGGCTGCCAAAAGAACCAATAGATCTGTGTTGGAAGAAGTGCAGCCAGTGAGCTCCTTGGGGGCCAGGATGGCCAAACTTCATCTCTCATACTTCAGATATATTGTCAGCAGGGACCAGTCGCTGGAGAAGTATCATGTTTGGTAAGGTATCATGTTTGGTCAGAGAAAAAGAGGAAGACCCTCAGCAAGATGGAATGGCACAGTGGCAGCATCAATGGGCTCAAGCATGGCAACAATTGTGAGGTTGGCCCAGGACCGGGCAGTATTTAATTTTATTCTGCATAGGGTCGCTATGAGTCAGGACCGACACAATGGTATCTAACAACAACATAGATGTGTGTGTGTGATCGTTGTTTAGTACCATCAAATCAGTTCTGACTCATAGCAACCCTGTATATGGCTTCTGAGGAGTAGCTGGTAGGTTTAAACTACACCTAATAACAACAACAGTGAATCTGTATGTAAAATATCCCAGAAACTCACCAAAATAACTACTGGAACTGATAGAAGAATTCAGCAAGGTGGTATGGTATAAGATCAACACACAAAAATCAGTAGAGTCCCTCTACACTAACAAAGAAAATTCTGAAAAAGACATTAAAAAAAAACCTAAATCATTTAAAGTAACCACTAAAAGATGAATATTAGTAATAATTTAACTGGTGACAAAAAAAAAAATAGCTATACAGAGAAATTTACAAAACACTATCAGAAGAAAAAAAAAAAAAAAGACCTACATAGAAGGAAGAATATACCATGTTTTAGGTAGGAAGACATAACATTGTAAAATTGTCAAAATTACTATTTCAAAACATTGCCCAATCCTGGTCTAACCTCACTATTGTTGCCACACTTGAGCACATTGATGCTGCCACTTTGCCAATCCATCTTGCTGGGGGTCTTCCTCTTTTTCTCTGACCCTCCACCTTACCAAACATGATATCCTTCTCCAGAGACTGGTCTCTCCTGACAATATGTCCGAAGTATGAGAGACGAAGTTTGGCTATCCTGGCCTCCAAGGAGCATACTGGCTGCACTTTTTCCAACACAGATCTGTTTGTTCTTTTGGCAGACCAGGACACTTTCAATATTCTCCCCCAACACCATAATTCAAAAGCATCAATTCTTCTACGGTCTTCCTAATTCAGTGTCCAACTTTGGCATGCATATAAGGTTATTGAAAATACCATGGCTTGGGTCAGGCACAACTTAGTCTTCAGGCTGACATCTTTGCTCTTCAACACTTTAAAAAGGTCTTATGCAACAGATTTGCCAAATGCAATATGTTGTTTGATTTCTTGACTGCTGCTTCCTGGAGTGTTGATAGTTGATGCAAGAAGAATGAAGTTCTTGACAACTTCAATATTTTCTCTGTTGATAACATTGGTCCAGTGAGCAAAGTCTGATCCAGGAGCAAACTTTGGGGCCCTAATATAGTGCATAAATATACTTCCCAACATAGCCAAATGCACACAAACAGCATACATACAGCAGAAGGAAACATTAGACAACTGGGACTTCAAAAAGAAAGAAAAAAACCAAACAGCATTCTGATTGGCTACTACAACAACAAGCAAGTTGTTGCTGGGGAGCCATCAAGGCAAGCAATCAAATCCCTTCAGGACAAACCCCCTTCCAAGACTGAAACACAAAGGGAACACATGAACAGGCATGTAAGATTGCTGGTAACCTTGCTGGTCAGCTGGTGAGTGGAATGGGGGAAAGGCAGCAATGAGGATATGGACTGAGTTTGACCATGTTGCATAGACTCCCATAGACCTGGAGATGAAAGAGAAGAAGAAGGGCTGGTGGATCTGAAGTGTGGTGAGAGTTGGGGACTCCTGAACCCATAGACAAGGACATAGCCACAGAGGGCTAGAGCTGAGAACAAAGTGTCCAGCTGATATGAAGTGAGGGGGGATGAGCAAGAACACCCAAACTTGTAGATATTACCCATTCGACCTAGGTTTGATGGCTTGATGATCAGAACTCAACTAGAGGAAGATAAAAAACAAACAAACAAACAAACAAACAAAAAACAACTATAAAGGAAACAAGTGTAAATTGCTACAATTTGATGAACTTGAGTTATAGTTATGGATGTAGTAGCTTAAAATACCAATGGAGAGGGAAGGTGTCTTCACATCAAGGATCAATCCTATCCCCTCTGTATACAGTGTTGCTAGGAATGGAAAACTTAGACACCAGCTACCTAAAATGGGGAGGGGATGCTATAAAGGCAAGAAATGACTGGATTATAAGTTTTCAAGGGGGAGCTTAGTTTCATAGTGTGCAGGGGAAGGTAGAATCCCAATGAATAATTTTCATCTTGTCTAGACGGGTGTGGTGAAAGGAGATGGGATAAGATTCATATAATTCAATAGTGAGTAAATGATATCATGACTAATTGTGACTGTCACAATTAGTAAAGATGGAAGTTTCATAATAAAATGGGGGAGTAGTTAATCATTCAGTCCAGGAACAGAGGACCCTAGGATCATCAAGCGAGAAGAGCATGAGCGGAATGTGTGACCCTATCCAGAGAAGCAGCAACACCAGAAATGAAGGAAGAGATGAGGGCATGGAGAGTTAGAGCATCTGAAATCTCTAAATATAGAAAGATGAAGACCGTGTGCTGGTATCCAGGAAGCAGGCTTACAGAAGCAGGCTTTGCTTGTTTAAATGATTATATATTCCTGAGTGTTTTTGTGTACATCACCCCCCCAAAAAAGAGAAAACCCCCAAAGCAGAATAGAAGCAAATACTGTTGATTGATGATGCACAGAGGAGATTGTAATCATTACAATGAAACAATGATTGTAAAACTGTTGTTCTCCCATGTAAACTGTTACTTTTCTCCAGCATTTTTTCTATAACCAAGTCCATATTTTCCAACTACTGACCATTCCTCATTTCCAAGCTTTACATTCCAATCACCAATAATTATCATTGCATCTTGAATTGTATGTTTGATTAATTTCAGACTGAAGAAGTCGATAGAATTCTTCAATTTCTTAATCACTGGCATTTGCTGTTGTAAGTGTAAATATGAAGGCCAGTATTAACCGGTGTTCCTTTGTTGTTATTAAGGGATTTCAAGTTAGTTTTGACTCATAGTAACCTTGTATAGGGTTTCCAAATAGTGGCTGTTGGGTTTGAACTGTCAACCTTGTGGTCAGTAGTCCAGTGTTTATCCTACAGCATCACATGAGGCCTTCTGGTTTTCCTTGTAGGTGTACAGATATAATCCTATTACAAACACCATTCTACTGCAAGATAGATCTTGAAATGTTCTTTGTGACAATAAATGCTACACCAGTTCTGGTGCATTTGCCATTTCCAGTATAGTAAACCATATGATAGTTGCAGTCAAAATTGCTAATATCAATCCATTTCAGGACACTACTGCCTCAGATATTGATGTTTATCTGTTCCATTTCATTTGTGGCAATTTCAAATTTTCCTGGAATCATACTTAGTAAGTCTATGTTCTGATAATTAATGGATGTTTGAAGCTGTTTCTCTTCATTTTGATTAGTATCTTGTAAACAAATGAAGGTTCTGAAAGCTTTACTCCATTTGCATCATGAAAGTCAATTCTATTTTGAGGAAGCAGTCTTCAGCCATAGTTTGTATGTCTTCCAACCTGAGGTTCTCATCTTCAGACACTATAATTGACAATATTTTGGTGCTATTAATATTTTATGTTAATTTTATTTTAAACTTCTGGCACTTTATCTGACAATGTTATGCAGCTATTAATAGGACCTTCATTGACTAAAGGTCTGATGCTATAGGGTCAGCACTGGACTTAGAACCACAAGTTCAGAAGTTCAAATCTGCCAGTTGCACTTTAGAAACCATATACAGGGCCTTTGCGTAGTCAATAAAGCACAGGTAAACATCTTTCTGATATTCTCTGCTTTCAGCCAAGATCCGTTGGACATCAGCAATGATATCCCTCGTTCCTCGGCCTCTTCTGAATCTGACTTGAACCTCTGGACGTTCTCTGTCAATGTATGATTATAGCTGTTTCTGTGTTACCTTTAGCAAAACTTGCCATGGAAAACTTCTTAGCCACAACTAAACATTGAAGAAATGTGTCACTGGACCTGAGGGATTTAGAACAATCTCAGGGGACACCAAAATCAATTAGCATAGCACAGTCCACAAAGATAATATTCTACATGATATTTTTGTGAGCAGCAACCGGGTTCTGAATAATCTTGTGAGGAGTTATATAAGGCGCTATTATTGATTTCTCCTCATCCATAGCAAAGAACAGTGGAATAAAAAAAAAAAAAAAAAGAAAGACTAGGAAACAATTAGTCCAAAGGATTAATGGATCCTCTGGACCTCAGGCTCCATGACATTGAAACCAGTGGACCAGATGATATCTCCCTCCCAGTGTTGACATCTATGAAGGGGTACAAAATAGGAAACCCTGATAAAGTGAGAGAAAAGTGTGGATCAAAAATCATAACACAAGATCAGGTTTACTGGTCTACTAGAGATTGGGGGTACCCCTGATACTATGGGCTTGGAACTGAACTCATGCATATGACGTAACATTCAGGCAGTCATACAACATAAATAATAATACCAGTAAGCTGTACATTCCTTAAAACAATCAACAATATGAGATCGAAAGGATAGCATTCACCCAGGATAGAATTTGCAAAGCATCCAGGGATAGGGAATAAAGTATGAATGGAAATGGGAAAACCAGGGCGGTGTAGTGAGAAGCATGCTGTCACACTATGGGGATTGCAATCACTGTCACAAAACAATGTGTATGAGTTATTGAATGGACAATCTGTTTGCTCTCTAAACTAATACCCAAATCACACACACACACACACACACACACACACAAAGAGTGAGAGAGAGAGAAAGAATACACACAGTTTCAAGTAGAAATTGACCCAGAAAATTGAATTAATACAGTGAAAGTCATTTAAAAAGACTGATCACTAGACAAGAATGAGATTTATAAAGAGGCTTTTTAATGGAAGCAGATAAAGTTGTTCAGGCACCAGGCACTATTACCATACCAACTCCCACTTTATCACTAATGAACTACCTGATACAATATCACTTCAAATGAAAATGTCTTGCCTATAGCAAAATTATTTAGCTATGCTGGGACTGTCATGTAGTAGATAAGGAGTCCTGGTGTGGCACTGTGGGTTAATGCACTGGACTGCAAGGTCGGTTTAAACTGCAAGGTCAGTGGTCCAAACTCACCAGACACTCCTTAGTTGCTGTGAATAGGAACTTACTTAACCTTAACGGCACTTAACAACAAAGTCCCCTTTAAGGTCTCTGGTGGTGCAAGCAGTTTGTGAGACTGTCTGATCTAAATGGTGGTGGTTCAAAACTATCCAGAAGCACTCAGAAGAAAGGTCTAACAATCTGCTTCTGCATATATTATATTTCAGTCAAGAAAATCTTATGAAGAAATTAGTCTCTGTCACACAAGAGTTTGCAATTGATTCAACAGCCATGGGTTTGGATTATGTTTTTTGGTTAAGTGATTGGATTACCCGTCTCCATCCACATTATCCACAGAGACTTGATGGAGATTCTTTCCCCTTAATCATCATTCTGATTTTGCCTGGTGCCGAGAGAGGAGCAAAGAAATAGGCCATATAATTGATGGCCAGCATTCTGCTAGGCTAGTGTTTTGTGGGTATGGTTCTATTCAGAAATCTAAAGCTATGGTTCACAAGTGTAGATGGAATAATAGGGCTGCTATCAATCAAGAGAGCCTCATTATTGAATTGCTATTGTTCTGTCGAGTCAGTTTTGACTCACAGCAAGTCTGTATAGGGTTTCTAAGGAGTGACAGGCAGTTTTGAACCACAGACTTTGAAGGTAGCAGTTAAGTGCTTATCCTACATCACTACATCAGAACTCCATTATTATCTAGTTTGAAGGAAAAGAGATTTCCATTAGTTCGGTCAGTTTGACACAAGTTTCAAATGAGGACAAAGGAGATACTAACCACACATTAAAGGGGAGGGCCCTATAAGTGTAAAAGTGACATGACATCAGATGTGCGTAACACCTGGGAAAGAGAAATAATGAATATCACCAACATAAACCCAAGGTAGAAATCCCTGTGAAATAGAGGTCAGATAAACCTCCACTCTCATGACACTCCACTTCTCTAACAGGTTTGCAGTGGTTACATAGAACTTACAGACCATATTCATGATTGTGAAGTTTATTAGGGAAGCAACAGGTTACAATTCAAGATTAGGATACAACTCTTCAATCAGAATAATTTGTTTCTCAACTGTTGTCATCAGACCTTGCACACATCCTGAATCCTGCACTCTCAGCCTACATTCTATCCATGTTTAAGCCTGGTCTTTGCCCTTAAGAGCTAAACCTCTTTAGCTCCCCCAAATAAGTGTCTGGAGGCTCTGACTCCACCAGGAAGCTTCTTGTTGGAAGACTCTCAGGTCTATTACTTCATAGGTAAACAATCTTAACTTGTTGGTTCCATGCTGCTGTTATCTTATGTCCTATCCAGTGTTACAGATCTTTCTGCCTCCTAGATCTAGGAAGTTCTCAGCTCAGGGACAGGGAGTCCATATGCTCCACTCTTGATGGTAGTGAGATTTTCCACACTACCCCAGCCTTTGGGATTGGTTTGTTTTAAGCATCCTTGTATGCCAAAGCTGACCAACCCGCTACGGTTCCATTGCCTTTATCTGCATGACCCCAGACCTGCAAGTGTTTTATGTATGTTATTTACATTAGCAAAAACTGTCCAATCTCCCTGGTACCTTATTTGCATAGTCACACCCATTCATTTTTGTGGGAGTTAAGAAAAGCCCAAAGAATCGTATAAATTAACTGAACTACTAGAAGGACTACTCCATCTCTGAATTTTCACTTCCAGGCTGTTTATAATTTCATCCTTAATCATAGAATAAAGCAAGATTTCTCTACCTGAGCTATTAACATTTTTGGGCCATATATCTCTATGCATTGTAGCAGGGACAGATTGCTCAATAAGCAAGACATAAGCATGGGCTTACCTTCCTAACTGGGTACTCTGTCCCTGTAAAAGGTTATACATTTGAAAAGAGGCTTTAATTCTATAGGAAGTTGCTTTATGGTTGGGTGAAAGACAGATGTCAGCTATACCTAGAAACAGAATCTTTGATGTGTGAAAAAGTATGAGACTGTTCACTACAGATTAGCAAGTAAGTACAAGTAAGTCCTTGCTTACCTTATTTATTGAGTAATATTACCTCATTGTAGGTCTGGCCTCTAGTCACTAGGTACCAACAGCAAGATTCCCTTCCCCAATTGTGTGACAATCAACAATATCTCCAGACATCTCCTGATGGAGAACATCTGGCCCAAAGGGTTCAAAGTCAAGTCATGACCTGCAGACTAGAAAGGCTTGGATCAAAACCAAGTTCTTGGCAACTCCTGTGATTACTGTTTGAAAGTCACTGGGCGCAAGCATACTCATGTGAAAGCACCCATTCCATTGTCCCTCCCTTCTTTCCCATGCCTGTACAAATATGTCCTCCTCTACCTGATCATGCAGTCCTCAGTCTGATGTGGGCAGATTCAGAGAAGGAAACAAAGCAAACAAACAAATCAAACAAGTGTGTGAAGTGGGGAAGAAATTAAAAATAGAGAAAGGTGAGTATTTAAAAAAGAGCAGAGTCTAGGGAAAAGGGTAGAAACATGTATTCTATTCCCCTGCCCCTCTTTTTAAAATAAATCTCCTGGGCTTCCTCAAGTCAGCCTTCATCTGAATCTGGTTTACATTTGTACACCCCTCAGCCTTGAGCCTGAGTTTTTTTTATTGATAATTTGACTTGATTACTTTCTGAAAGGGCAGACAGAGCCCAAGTAACCTGAACTCATTTACTTGTCACTCCCAGTTCTGCCTTAATTTGGGTTGAGTTGCACCTAGCTCCCAGACCTGACTGGGAGACTGGGATCAACTTCTATGGAAAGAGCTGAGAGGACAAGGGCAGTTCTCTCTGACCAAGTTAGATAAGTAGGATCCTGCCTGCAGAAAGTTCAACACCAAATGACATAAAAGAAACAGTAGTTGGAAAAAAGGCTGAGGCAGCAAATTCCCCACAAACATTCATTTTGTATTTTTCTCTTGATATCAGTGCTAGCTAGAATATGGAATAAAACTGGAATATTTTAAAGACAAATTCTCAATTTTGTGAGCATAATAACCTTAGGCTATATTTTTTTCTCTCTCACTCTCATGAGACCTAAAACAACCTAGAGGTGTTTGGTAAAAATTTTCTGATTATCTTATTAGTAAGAACCCAGTCTAATAAACTGAGTTGTGAGTGGTGTCTCATTTTTCCAAACAATTATTATATAAGCTATAGGAGATCATATTTTCTTATAATACACTCAAATATTGCAAAATATTTAATTAAAAAATAATTAAAAAGTAATTAAAAAATAAATGGTCCATGGCCATTTCTATAATTCTGGGTTTTTTTCTGTTTTTGTTTTTAATGTTTTATTGTGAATTATGTGATAGTTTACTTGGGAGAACATTAGTTTTACATTCATCCTAGCCTATATCGGTTCATTGCCATGTTTACAATCCACTCCATGCATCTTCAACCAACCACACACAAGTATACCCTGAAAGCCTGCCCCCGGTCGTCAGCACACAGACACTGTCCCTCTCTTTGTCTAAAGTCCCCAGCTGCACCATCTTTCCACGTCATCTTCTCTGCCTCCATCTCAGGCATCACTGCTTCTCTAGGTAGGGTACCGCTCTCAGTTCTTCTCCCTTGATGGTCTCAGGAACCTCCATTCCTGGACTGTAAAGTCAATCACTCCCCTCCTTTTGCTACAAAACATCTATCTTTACATTTCCAACCCTCACAATCAGTCCTGATAACAATTATTCATTATTGTAACATAAAAGACCTATCCGCATTTCCTTTCATCAGCCTCACCTAGACAGATTGGATACTACTCAGTGGAGATTCTACCTTACTCCACGCCCTCTGGATCTAGGTTCTCTCTTGAAAGCTTGTAAGCCAGTTATTTTTTGCATTTGTAGCCCCCCAGCCCATCACTGCCTACTCTGTGTGTGGAGGGGTGGGAATGATCCTTGTTGTAAAGATTTGTTCCCTCTTTTGAGCTACTGCATCTGCAGGTGTAGGTCAAGATCTTCAAATTGTATCAGAATACTCTTTTTTTCCTTTTCTTTCTTCTTCTAGTTGAGCTCTGATCATCTAGTCCTTGAAGCTAGGTCAAGTGAGTATTATCTGCAAGTGTGAGTGTTCTTGTGAATATGCCTTCTCTTCTTATCAGCTGGGTTCTTCACTCTCCACTCTAGTCCTCTGTGGCTATGTCACTGGGTCTGGGCCCAAGAATCCCCAGGTCTTGCCACACTGTTGGCCATCCATGTATCCACTGGGATTCATGGAACTCTATTGAACATAGGGCTTAGCTCACATCTTCATTGCTGTTTTCCCCTCACTTCCCCTTATCGGTGACCAACGTGGTCACCAATCAGAGTGTATATTCCCTTTGAGTCTTAGTCTTGGAAGGGAGCTTGCTCTGAGGGGACCTGACCACTTGCCTTGATGTCTTCTGGGTGAGCAACTTGCTTGTTCTTGTAGTAATCAGTCAGACTGCCTATATTGTTTTATATTTTTCCTGTTGGTCTTTCGTTCAAGAAGTATCTTCTGTTCTCCTACCCACTCCAGGCTGGTCTAATTGTCCTTTCAAGTGGAAATTTCCCATCTCTGAAGATTCTGGATGCTGTTCAGAATTCCACCTGTGGTCTTATGTAATGCAGAGACTCTGCAGGAAGCCTTCACTGGGCACGTTATAGCCCCATTTTAGGTATTCTAATCAGCTACTGGTTTCTGTTGGCTACGATTTTGTTTACAATTTTTGCACTAATGTTCATGAGGGATATTGGTCTATGATTTTCTTTTTTAGTGACGTCCTTCCCTGGTTTTGGTATGAGGGTTATGCATGCTTCATAAAATGTATTAGGAAGTTTTCCATCCTCCTCTATCTTCTGTAATAATCTGAGTAGAATTGGTGACAGCTCTTCCCTGAATATTTTGTAGAATTCACCAGTGAAGCCATCTGGGCCTGGACTTTTTTTGGTTGGGAGTTTTTTGGTGACCTGATCAATTTCTTCTTTTGTTCTAGGTCTGTTCAGGTGTTCTACTTCACTGTGTGTAAGTTCAGATAGATTGAGTTTATCTAAAAATGTATCCATCTTTCTAAGTTTTCAAATTTGTTGGAGTACAACTCTTCATAGTATTCTGTTATTATCCTTTTGATTTCCTCTGGTTCCATTGTGACATTGCCC
This sequence comes from Chrysochloris asiatica, assembly GCF_000296735.1. NCBI lineage: Eukaryota > Metazoa > Chordata > Mammalia > Afrosoricida > Chrysochloridae > Chrysochloris > Chrysochloris asiatica. The sequence continues at coordinate 148,852 of NW_006409139.1, forward strand.
CTGTGGTTTCTAATGCATGTTATGTGTGTCTTCTCCCTTTTTTCTTTTGTTAAGTTTGCCAAGGGTCTGTCAATTTTGTTAATCCTTTTAAAGAACCAGCCTCTTTTCCTGTTGATTCTTTCTATAGTTTTTTCTGTTTCCTATCTCATTAATTCTGTTACTTTTAATTCTACATTTTTTAAAAGTTCATCTGAAAATTCTACCTTTATTTGTATCTTTCTAAAGAATCCAGTCTTCTGTTAATTCTTTCTTCTCTTAAATATCAGTGAATTTGTTTTCTAAACTAGGGGTTGCAAACAGCATTTCAGATGCATTTTTTTTTTTAATTTAGCCAATTTTTTTTAACTTATGTTATTATTTTAATGTCTTAAGTGAAGGAGTGAGCAACCTGGGTGAACAAATAGTTTGCCATCAACTGCTAACGTAAAGATGGATGATTCAAACCAAGCCAGTGACACTGCAGGAAAAAGACCTGTAAATCACAAGACCAGTGGTTCAAGCCCGTTAAGTGCTCCATGGGAGAAAGATGAGTCTTTCTGTTCCTGCCAAGATTTTAAGTTTTAGAAACCTTATACAGTATTGCTATGAGTCGGAATTGACTTAATGATCACAACAAGAACAGTCTGCTTTCATAAAGGTTACAGCCAAGAGAACTCTAGCAGTTCTACTCTGTAATATATGGGCTCCCCATGAATCAGATTCAAATCAGTGGCAATGGATATATATATGTGTGTGTGTGTGTGTGTGTGTGTGTGTGTGTATAGTTTCAGTCAAGCCATAGCCTCTACAGCTCCTCAATTACACAAATATGCTGTTGTTAGGTGCCTTAGAATCAATCCCAATTCATAGCCAACTTGTACACAACAGAAACAAAACACTGCCCAGTCCTGTGCCATCCTTATAATTGTGGCTACTTTTGTTTTTGCATATTTACATTTCTGCCTGGATCCTGTTTGAAATATCCTTACTTGTGTCAACTTTGAATATATACATCCATATCATAGAGCTATTTCTGCTTTTAAACATGATCAAATAGCATCAATATTATATAGTTCAACTAACAATAATAGTGCTTATTCCAAATTTCAAGAATAGAAATAGATTCTATCTATTCACTAATTAATAACTAAGAAGGAGGTCAATTCAAGTATCATAATAGGTGCTTAATAATTAGTCATTGTTTCACTATGGCTAGAAGTATCTTAGGTTTAAAAGGAATATTGTTTGGGATTTTATATTTTGTCATATGGATAGTAAGAAACAGAAAAAAAATTTCAGAAAGCATTAATTTTGGGTCAGAAATACCTTGGTTTGAACACCAGCTGAAATTGTGTTTCCTGGAGCAAGTGATTTAATAGTCTTGTGATTCTCTTTCTTTGTAAAGTCCAGTGCTAATGATACTATTGCGTTTCTGAGATGGATATTGTATGAAAAGAGCTGAACACAGAGCCTTGCTATTATTACCACCATCATAAATATGAGGGTAAGACAAAAAAGTATTGCTATAATATCAAAGAAACATTCATTAAATAAAAATATCAAATTGTGGAACTATTCTTCCTTGATATACCCTCCATCTAGGTCATAGACTTCTGAAAGCCATGTTTTCATCTCTATAATCCATCTCCTTGTCAGTCATTTGGTCATACTGTGGTAGCTTGTGTATTTCTGTGATGCTGGAAGCTATGCCACCAATATATTAAATACCAGAAGGTGGACCCATGGTGGACTGGTTTCAGTGGACATTCCAGACTAAAACAGATTAGGAAGCATTAGCGGTGGATCACTTTTAAACGGGTTTCCACTGAAAACCTTAAACATAGCAGTGGGACATTGTCTGATATAGTGCCAGAAGATGAGTCCGTCAGATTGGAAGGCACTCAAAATATAACTGGGGACAACTGCCTTCTCAAAGTAGAACTGACTTTAATGATGTGGATGGAGCAAAGTTTTCAGGACCTTCATTTGCTTATACAGCACAACTCAAAATGAAAAGAAACTGCTGTAAACATCCATTAATTCTCAAAATATTCATGGTGGTGATGGTGATATGCTGTGGAGTCGGTTCCGAATCATAGCAACCCTGGATAGGGTTTCGGAAGCTGTAAATCTTCACAGGAGCAGAAAGCTTCATCTTTCTTCCATGGAACAGCTGGTAGATTAGAAATGCTGACCATGAGATTAGCAGTCTGATTCTTAACCACTACACAACTAGAGCTCCTTCAAAACATGCACAAAATGTATGAAACTGGATGGGGGGGATGAAATAACATGCATAAATATTGATATCCTAAGCATTCTCAAACTCATTGCCAAATAGTTGATTCTGACTCAGTGGTCCTATAGAGGATTTCTGAGACTGTAAATTTTTATGGGAGAAGACAGTCTCAACTTTTTCCTGCAGATTGACTGGTGGGCTTGAACTGTCAACCTAGCAGTCATCTAGCAGTCTAATGCTTATCCTATAGTGCCACCAGGTCTCCTATAATAGGCATCAGTGAACTAAATGGACTGGTATTGGCCATTTTGAAATTGACAATTTAATGAAAGATAAATCCAAGAAGAATGGTGTCACATTCATCATCAAAAATACCAGTTAGGCATCTACCTTGAAATATAATGCTGTCTGTGATAGAATAATATTCACATTCCTACAAGGAAAAGCAGTTAATGCCACTGTTATTCAAATTTATGCACCAGTCACTAAATCCAATGCTGAAATTGAAGAATTCTACCAACTTCAGTCTGAAATTGATCAAGCACGCAATCAAGATACAATGATAATTACTGGTGATTGGGATGTGAAAGCTGGGAATAAAAGGAAGGATCAGTAGTTTGAAAATATGGCCTTGGTGATAGAAATTATGCAGTGACTTATGCATTGCAAATACTTTTTTATAAACAACTCTACACATGGACATCACCAGATGGATTACATTGGAATTAAATTGACTATATCAGTGGGAAGAGACAATGGAGATGCTCCATATCATCAGCCAAAAGGCTAAGGGCAGAATGTAGAACAGATCAATTGCACATATTCAAGTTTATGCTGAATCTAAAGAAAATTAGAATTCCATGAGAGCCAAAATATGACCTGGAGTATATCCCACCAGGATCTAGAGATCATCTCAATAAAATATTTTTTGCATCAGAAATTAATTACTGAATACCAGAGGAGTTGTGGGATGACAGTAAAACATCAAAAAGTTAAATATTGAAATCTTCAAAGACCTGGATTCAGCAAAACAACAGAGAAGAATACAATTAGCATAGCATTCCTTAAGGTAAAAGAACAGAAGAAAAAATTCAAGCCTCAAATTGCAATATTGGATGGTGTAGGAAGCATCAAAAGAAGATGGAAGGAAGAAAAAAAGGAATAGAACTTTTTTTTTTTTTTTAAGTTAAAAATAAGGTGCAAGGAATACAGAGTCATTGTACAAAAAAAAAAAATTGGTCAGTGTTCAACCATTTCAAGAGATAATGTACAATTAAGAACCGATGGTATTGAAGGATAAAGTGCAAGCTACACTGAAGGCATTGGTGAAAAACAAGCCTTTAGGATTTGACAGAATACAAGTTGAAATGTTTCAACGTACTGATGAAGTGCTGTAGGCTTTCACTCCTCTATGCCAAGAAGTTTGGAAAATAATTACCTGGACAACTGATTGGAAGAGATCCATAGTTGTGCCAGTTCCAAAGTAAGGTAGTCCAACTTAATGAGGAAATCTTCTAACACTATCATTAATATCACATACACATAAAATTTTGCTGAAGATAATGAAAAAAAAAAAACTGTTGATGTACAGGGAGCTGCCAGAAATTCTAGCCAGATTCAGAAGAGGATGTGAAATGAGGATATTATTGTTGATTCAGGCAGATCTTAGTGGCAAGCAGAGAGTATCAGAAAGATATTTACTTGTGCTTTATTGATTATACAAAGACACTTAACTGTGTGCATCGTAACAAACAATGGGAAGAATGGAAATTCCAGAACACTTAATTATACCAAGAGTCAGTCATTGTTGCTGAACAAATGGATAGTGCATGGTTTAAAAGCAGGGAAAAGATTCATCAGGGTTGTATCTTTTCACCATATTTACTCAATCTGTATGCTGAATAAATAATCTGAGAAGTTGAACAAATCAGAGAAGAAAAATATGGCATCAGGTTTGGAGGAAGATTAATTAAGAAACTGGCATATGCAGATAATTTAACCTTGCTTGCTAAAAGTAAAGAAGACTTGAAATACTTACTGAAGAAGATCATAGGCTACAGCCTTCATACGCATCGCACATCAATGTAAAGAAAACAAAAATCCTCACTAATGAACCAATAGATAACATCATGATGAATGGAGAAAAGATTGATGTTGTTAAAGACCACACAATTTGCTTAGATACACAGTCAAAACTCATGGAATTTCTGTCAAGAAAGCAAACAGAATATTGAATTGGAGAAACTTACTGCAAAAGATTGAAGTTGTCAAGGACTTCATTCTTCTTGAATTAACTACTAACATTCATGGAAGCAGTAATCAAGAAATCAAAAGACATATTGCATTAGGCAAATCTGCTGTACAAGCCCTTTTAAAAGTGCTGAAGAGCAAAGATGTCAGCTTGAGGACTAAGGTGCACCTGTCCCAAACCATGGTGTTTCCAATAACCTCATATGCATGCAAAAACTAGACAGTGAATAAGGAAGACCATAGAAAAGTTGACACTTTTGAGTTATGGTGTTGGAGGAGAATATTGAAAGTGCAATGGGCTGCCAAAAGAACAAACAAATCTGTGTTGGAAGTGCAGCCAGAGCGCTCCTTGGAGGCCAAGATGGTGAAACTTCATCTCTCATACCTCAGACATATTGTCAGGAGGGACCAGTCACTGGAGAAGGATATCATGTTTGGTAAGGTGGAGGATCAGAGAAAGAGGAAGATCCCAGCAAGATGGATTAGCTAAGTGGCAGCATCAATGGGCTCAAGTGTGGCAACAATTGTGAGGTTGGCCCAGAACCAGGCAGTGTTTCATTCTGTTGTGCATAGGGTTGCTATAAGTCGATACCGACTCAATGAAACCCAACAACAACAACTGCAAAAGATATCTTTAAAATGTTTAAAAGCAAAGATGCCACTTTAATAACAAAGATGCATCTGATCCAAACCATAGTATTATCAATCACCTCATATGCACGTGAAAGTTGGACAATGAATAAAGAAGACTTTAGAAGAATCAATGCATTTGGGTTATCATGTTTTAGAAGAAAATTGGAAGTACCATGAAATGCAAGGAAAACAAATCTGTTTTGAAGATATACAACCAGAATGCCCCTTAGGATAAAGGATTGTAAGACATCGACATGCATGATTTTCCTCGATTTTTCTCACCAATGAAATTTTCTGTTTATTTAAGATATCTCCATAATAGCCACAGAAGATATTGTCCCTTTGGAATTTCAAAATAAGTTTTCTTAACCATTTGAATTGACCTCCCTTCTTTGGACTCAACTAGCCCAGCAGATTCCCTCAGAAGTCATTTTTTTGATTGGATCATTTTTATTGTTGCTTTGAAGGCATTATGATGGGAGTAAGACAAGTGTATTATTGAAAGAACTTGTCTTCAGTCATCACTAATGGCAAAGATATGTTAAAATATATTTTGTTTGGAACAAATCAATGCATTTACAAGCTAGAACCCTAGCACCAATACTTTTTTTCTAACCTCTGTATTACTATTAATTAGTTGTAATTAATTAATATTAAGTTAATTGGGGAATAACAAGACAAATACAAATACATAAAGTAGGAAAATGGTGTTTTGTTTTGCTTTTATTGTATTGTTTTGTTATTGTTTTTGCTTCTATTGTTAAAACCAGTCTCTGGAAATGGTTCCAAAGAAATTAACAAACAGTATTAATGAATACTCTGAAACACCTTCCTCTTTCCAAGGATATGTATATGAGATTTGTGATTGTGCATTTGCATCTCTTTAGGAGAGTGTTTGTCTGTTGTGCTGAGAATGTATGGGTAGATATTTCCTGCATTCAAATTTTAGCTTATCATGTAACCTCATTTGACAACTAAAAATGACCATAGGATTAAGGGAGAAGGAACTTATGGCTGAAAAATAGCTAGCCTCTGTCACATTCTGTTGGCTCAACATTGTAAAAATTAACTGTAGGAATGTTGCTTTTTTTTCTTCTTCTGGCAAATGAAAAGGCCAAGGCTTAGTACTGTTGGAAGTTGAAAATGACAGCCCAATTAATCAGGTTCTGTGCTCTAAACTAAGAGCTGAGGCTGCCTATGACTCTGAAATGTTTCAATGACCTCTTTGTCCTCAGTAGTGCCAAAGTGAAATTCTTGTGGGATCAGTTACTCCTTGGCACCTGGTATCTGAGCAGCAAGAATGTGAGACAAGGAGCTCTTTTTAAAAAAGAAACTGACTTGTGCATTTGTTTCCACTGAAAGAAAAAAGTAAAATATGTAATTTTATAGAAGCACTGTAGGTTCATCAAGCTACACTATACACTTCTGGTGGGTATCCCTTTGTGGAAAATGTAATACAATTAAACTTATAAATTTTTATTCCATCCTTTACAATGTCCACAGTAAGGAGAAATTATAGTATTTATTATAGGTGTTAAGAATGGAGCCCAGC
>NW_006409139.1:173953-175093 GCF_000296735.1 Chrysochloris asiatica
CAATACCGTAACTCAAATGCATCAATTCTTCTACATTTTTCCTTATTCATTGGCCAAATTTCACATGCTTATGAGCCTATTGAAAATATCATGGTTTGGGTTAGGTGCATCTTAGTTCTCAAACTGAAATATTTGCTCTTGAACACTTTAAAGGGATCTTGTGTGACAGTTTTGCCTACTGCAACACATCATGTAATTTTTTGATTATTGCTTTCATGAGTGTTGATAGAGGATCCAAGCAAAATTAAGACTTTGACACCTTCAATCTTTTCTTCACTTATTATTGTTATTTTTTGGTCCAGTGGTGAGAATTTTTGTTTTCTTTACGTTGAGGAGCAATGCATACTGAAGCCTGTTGTCTTTGATCTTCATCAGTATGTATGTTAAGTCCTCTTCACATTCAGCAAGCAAGTTTGTATTATCAACATAAAACAGACTGTTTTATCCTCCTTCAATCATGATCCCACATTCTTCATGTGATCGAGCTTCTTGGATTATTTGCTCATCAAATACAATCCTGGTGCACATCTTTCCTGATTTTAAACCATTAATGTCCCCTTATTCTGTTTGAATGACTGCCACTTGGTCTATGTACAGACTCCCCATGAGCAGAATTCAGTGTTCTAAAATATCCATTCCTCACAACATTATCCATAGCTTGTCATAATACAAGCATTTGAACAGTCAACAAAACACAGGTAAACACCATTCTGGTATTCTCAGCTTTCATCCACGATACATTTGACATCAGCAATGATATTAGTACTTCCAAATCCTTCTGTGATACCCCTTGAACCTCCCTACACTCCAGTCAATGTATTGTTGCTTTCGTTTTTAAGTTATCTTTAGCAAAATTTTACTTGCATATGATATTGTCTGATGATTTCCACAGTCCTTCAAGTTATCTCTCTGTGTTAGGCTACAAATATGGAGCTCTTCCAATCATTTGGCTAAGTAGCTGTGTCCCATATTTCTTGGAATATATAGATGAGTATATTCTGCATGCACAACTTGGTAAAAACCGTACTGCTGCTGTTTCTAAGCTCTCCAACAACCAAATTTTCATGTCCTGCGTTTGTAGAGGCAGAGGTAAGAGCTCAGTCATATTGGGGTTTTGTCTTATCTTGGTTTCTCTCAATG
>NW_006409139.1:176462-184380 GCF_000296735.1 Chrysochloris asiatica
TAGCAAGGAGGGGAGTGATTAACTTTTCAGTCTAGGAGTGGAGGTCCCTGGGACCGTCAAGGGAGAAGAGCAGAGAGCAGGACCCTACCCAGAGAAGCAGTAACGCCTGAGATGGAGGCAGAGAAGATGACGTGGAGAGATGAAGCAGCTGGGGACTTTAGACCCAGATAGGGAGAGGGCTGTGTGTTGACAACTGGGGGGCAGGCTTGTAGGGTATACCCTTTGGTTGGTTGATGATGCAAGGAGGGGATTGTAGCCATAGCAATGAAAGGATATACGATACGATGAATATAAAACTAATGTTCTCCCATGTAAACTATCACATAATTCACAATAAAATATTTTCTTTTTTTAAAAAAGAACTATTTCAATTTCCTTACCATCAATTCCCAGAGCCTTGATCTTTGCCAGTGTCTTCAGTGCACCTTAGACTTCTTCCTTCAATAACATTGACTTTTGACCATATGCTATCTCTTGAAATGATTGAACATCAACCATTTCTTTATGGTACAGTGACTCTGTGCATTCTTTCCATCTTCTTTTGATGCTTTCTTCATCATTCAATATTTTGTCCATCGAATCCTTCAATATTTCAAGCTGAGGCTTGAATTTTTACTTCAGTTCCCACAACTTGAGAAATGTTGAGTGTGTTCTTCCCTTTTGTTTTTATAACTGCAGGTCTTTGCACATTTCATTATAATACTTGATTTTGTCTTCTCGAGCTGCCCTTTGAATTTTTTTGTTTAGCTCTTTTGCTTCCTCATATCTCCATTTGCTTTATCATCTCTACTCTGACATCCATTTTGGTCTTTTCTTCTTCCCTGTCTTCTCAATGACCTTTTGCTTTCTTCCTGTATGATATTCTTGGTGTCTTTCCACCACTCTTCTTGTCTTCATTCTTTAGGGTCTAATGCATCAAATCTGTTCTTCAAATAATCTCAAAATTCAGGTGGGATATGTTCATATTTTGGTTCTTGTAGATTTGTGTGAATTTTCTTCAGTTTCAGCCTGAACTTGCATCTGAGTAATTAATGGTATGTCCCACAATCTGCCCCTGGACTTGTTTTTTGTTTGTTTGTTAGTTTACATGTACAACATTATCTTTACCTTCATCCTATTGTAATTTGTTTCATTGCAATGATCACAATCCTCTGCATACATCATCAAACAACCAAAGGGTACACCCCACATGCCTGCCCCTGGCCGCCAGCCCACAACCCTTATCCCTCCCTGTGTCCAGCATCCCCAGCTGCTCCTTCTGTCCATGTCATTGTCTCTGCCTCCATCCTTAGTGTCACTGCCTCCCCAGACAGAGTCTCACACTTCTCTTTCTTCCTTGATGGTTCCATAGATCTCTACTCCTGGACTGCAAAATCAGTTGCTCCCCTCCTTTTGTTACCAAACATTTACATTTACCTTTCCAACACTCACTGTCAGACCTGATAGCAATTATTCCCTATTGAACCACAGGAGTCCTTTCCCCCTCAGCTTTTATCAACCCCATCCAGACAGGTTGGAAACAATTCAATGGAGATTCAATCTTTCCCTGTATCCTCTGGAGCTAGGTTCCCTATTGAAAGCTTGTAAGCCAGTCACTTCTTGCCTTTGTAATCTCCCCATTTTGTGTAGCCAATATCTAAGTTCCCCATCCTTGTTGACCCTGTGTACTAAGGGAGTTGAAATGATCCTCACTATAGAGATTTGTCCACTCCTTTGTCATATTGCATCCACAAACACAAGTCAAGTTCACTCACTTGTAATGGGTTACTCTTTTTTTTCCCCTCTTCTTGCTTCCTCTAGTCATGTTCTGATCATCCAACCATTGATGCCAGGTCAAATGGGTACTATCTGCAAATGTGTGTGTTCTTGTGCATATCCCCTCATTTCATATCAGCTGGATGCTTCACACTCTGTTCTAGTCCTCTGGGGCCATGTCCTTGCCCCTGGGCCCAGGAGTCCCCAGGTCTCGTCATACTGCTGGTTAACCAGGTCTCAATCCAGGTAAACAGGAGTCTGTTGAATGTGATGGGATTTAGTTCACAATTTCATTGATATTTTCCCCCCACTTCCCCTTATCAGTGACCAACATGGTCAGCAGCAGTACCATGACTGCTAGTGTATTCCATTTGAGTTTCAGTCTTGGAAGGGGGGTTGCCTTGAGGGGACCTGACCACATGCCTTGATGCCTCCCTGGGGAAAAACTTGCTTGTTCTTGTAGTAGTCAATTGGACTGCTGTTATTGTTTTTTTATTTTTTCTGCTGGTCTTTCTTTCAAAAATATCTTCTGTTCTTCTAGCTGCTCCAAGTTAATCTGCTTGTCTTTTGAAGTGGAAATGTACCACCTCAGAAGATTCTAGATGGGGGTCAGGATTCCACCTATGGTTTTGTGCAATGCAAAGGCTCTGCAGGAAGCCTCCTTCACTAGGCAAGTTCTAGCCCCATTTTAGGTATTCCAATCAGTTATAGGCTGAAGACGGACTTACAAGCTTTCTCTGGTGATGTTTCTGGCTACTCCTCTCTCCCCTTAAAGTTTTACAATAGTAAGCAAGGAAAACCAAGATTCTAAAGACAGCCAAGGTTTTTAACATCATTTCCCCACTTTTACCCATTCAAATCATGTCACAATCTTTGTATCCATGAGCCCTGTTGTTCCATGTTTGTGCTTACATCATTATTTACCTCTTTCCTATTTAGCCCATGTAAACCTGCCTAGCTAGTCTCCCATCCACTTTATTTTTCCTTTCTCCTTTCCCTTCTAGTGTATGCTCTGCCCCAGCACCCAAATTATCCTGTGTCTATTCCCTACCCTGTGCTCCATTATCCTGTGTCTAGGCCTTGTTTTGCTGTCTCTTATCACAGATGTAGTAAATTTGATATCTGTGTATTCCATCTGGTGAGGTCCATGTGGTGATGGTCATGTGCCTTAGAGTCGGTTCTGACTCATAGCAACCCTATAGAGGGTTGCTGAGGCTGTAAATCTTTACAAGAGCAGAAAGCTTCATCTTTCTCCCATGGAACAACTGGTAGCTTCAAACTACTGAACCTGAGATTAGCAGCCTGATTTATGTTGCTTAAAAAAATGTATTTTCAATGAAGAAGTCATTGGTCTTGCAAAATTCTATCATGGGATCTCCAGCATTATTTCTATCACCAAGACCATATTTTCCAAATACTGATCCTTCCTCATTGTTTCCAATCTTTGCATTCCAATATTCAGTTTTTATCAATACATGTTGATTGCATGTTTGATCAATTTCAGACTGCAGAAGTTGGTAGAATTGTCCAATTTCATATCACTGGTTTTAGAGGTTTGTGCATAAATTTGAATAATAGTGGTATTAACTGGTATTCCTTGTAGGTATATGGATATTATACTATCACAGACTTCATTATACTTCAGGACAATTCTTGATTTTTTTTTTTTTTTATGATGAATGAGACATCATTCCTCTTTAATTGGTCATTTCTATCTTTTTAAACCATGTGGTTATCAGATTCAAAAGGACCAATACCAGTCCATTTTAACTCACTAATGCCTAAGATATTGATGTTTATGTGTTACATTTTGTTTTTGACAATCTCAAATTTTCCTAGATTCATGCTTTGTACATTTCATGTTCCAGCTATTGGTGGATATTTAAAACTGTTTCTCATTATTTTGAGTATTATCCCATTAGTAAGTAAAGATACTGAAAGCTTTTCTCATCATGGTCATCTCAACTTTGATGATGTTGTTATTGTTTTTATTGTGAAGTGCCATTGAGTCGATTCCAACCCATAGTGACCCTGTATAGGGTTTTCAAAGAGCAAATGGTAAGCCTGAACTGCCAATCTTGCAGTTCAAATGGCTTTGCAATCTGGCACATTAACCCACAGAGCCACACCAGGACTCCAAAAACTACTTCTTCCAAAGTCCTATTTTGAGTGTCTTCCAACTTATTGAGCGCACATTCTGGCACTCCATAGATTTTTCAATGGCTGATTTTATTTTATTTTATTTTATTTTATTTTGAAAATAGAATGGCAGGCTAGTCTTTTAAAATACCTTTGGTGGGATTAAACCTCCAACTTCTCAGTTAACAGACAAGCAGGTTAACTATTTGCAATATACAGGGATATAACTTAAATACACAACCACAACTAGCTATAAATATGATTGGAAAATGTGGTCTTTGACAATGAGCCTTGAGTTCAACTAAAACTCAGTGGTCTATTACTGCAGAAAGAAAGGGAGAATGGATATTAGTTGTGATAAGTTGTATTATATTTTCAAAGTAATTCTGTACTGGAATCATCCCTACAAGATCCTTTCTTGTATTACTTTTGAAAGATTTGGTATAGGTTTTTTTTGAGCAGATGCTGTAAAAATCTTAGCATGTTTTTGCTAAGGTCTTGGAATGAAAAAGAAATGGTGCAAAGCAAATGCACACCAGAGCTGGTATAAATGAGAGGACTTCAAAAAGTTTGTCAAAAACTTAATTAATTTTTCATTCCATTTTTCCATGAAATTTTTGGAGTCCTCTTGCATGTGACTGATAAATTAATGTTTTTTATTTGGAGCCAAAGAGATTTGGAAGCCATATGTTGTTGTTTCCAGGAGTCATAATGTTGGCTCTGATTCATAGTGAACCTATGTATAACAACAAGCACTGTCCAATTCTATGTCATCACTGCAATCATTGCAATGTTTGAGTCCATTGTTGTAGCCACTGTATCAATCCATCTAATTGAAGGTCTTCCTCTTTTTCACTCACCCTCTGCTTCCCAAGTATGATATCCTTCTCCAGAGACTAGTTCTTTCTGATAATATGTACAAGGCACATGAAATGAACTAATGTCATCCTGTTCCAAAGAAGCAAATCATGAATTCGTTCAAGATAGGTTTGATCTTTCTTCAGACAGTCTATGGTATATTCAATATCCTTTTTCAACACCATTATTCATAAGAATAAATTCTTCTGTTTTTCTTATTCATTGTCCTATCACTATGAGTGTCGTTCCTCAGGATATATCTTGATATCTTCTAGTCATATTATACTAGAAAATTTAGTGTAAATGTTTAGCCATATTTTACTGCAGCAAATTTAGGGTAAATGTAGCACTGAAGGATCAGCACTGGACTATGAACCACAAGGTCTACAATTCAAACCCACCAGCTGCTCCTCAGAAACCATATATAGGGTCGCTATGAGTCAAAACCAACTATATAGCACTTAGCAAAACCAGATTACTATACTGACAATTGGAAATCTCTGCTATGCTCCAGGAGGCAATTTTAATTTTGTTTCTTTAGTTAGCATACAGTTATCAAGCACTGATATTTTTAGGCATGGGCACATATTAAGTATATAGTTAATATACTATATACATAAAACATACTTATAAAACAAGATATGCAATTACAAATCAGTAAGATTTGTGGTGTGACACTGTAGGAAAAGCACTGGACTGCTAACTAACTACTAGGTCTGCTCTTAAGATCCTATGAGTCAGAACTGACTCAGCAGCACGCAACACAAACAGATAACCCACTGCCATAGAGTTGATTCCGACTCATAGAAACCCTATAGGGTTTCCAAGACTAAATCTTTACAGAAGCAGATAGTTTCATCTGTCTCTCTTAGAAATGCTGGTGGGTTTGAACTACTTATCTTGCAGTTAGCAACTTAATACCTAACCCAGATAGCTCCTTATTAGATGGAAATTAATGAATATATGAATGAATGAATGAATGAATGAATGAATGAATCCTACAGAGCACAGTGGCTCAATAGGATAAGTACTGGACTGCTAACTACAAGGTCTGCAGTTTGAGCCCACCAGCCACTGTGGAAGAAAGATGAAGCTTCATGCTCCAGTAAAAATTTACAGCCTCTAAAACTGCATGCAGGGTGGATAGGAGTCTGAACTAACTCCATAGCAAGAACAAAAATGGTCTAAAATGTTATGATGTTTGTTTAACTATAAAATCATGTAAATTATCTCAATAATATATTTTTTCAACTAAATTGGCACAGTTTTTATTATATTGGTTTATTGTGAATTATGTGATAGTTTATATGGGAGAACATTAATGTTACATTCATCCTATCGTATATCGTTTCATTGCCATGGTTACAAGGCCCTCCATGGATCCTCAACCAACCAAACCTACAAGCCTGCCCTCTGGTTGTCAGCACACAGCCTCTCTCCCTGACTGGGTCTAAAGTCCCTGGATGCTCCATCTCTCCACATCATTGTCTCTGCCTCCATCTCAGGCATCACTGCTTCTCTGGGTAGGGTCCTGCTCTCCACTCTTCACCCTTAATGGACCCAGGGACTTCTGCACCTAGACTGAAAAGTTAATCACTCCCCTCCTTGCTACAAAGCATCTACCTTTACATTTCCAACACTCACAATCTGTCCTGAAAACAATTATTTACTATTGTATCACAAGAGACCTATCCGCATTTCCTTTCATTAGCCCCACCAAGATAGATTGGATACTACTTAGTGGGTACTCTACCTTCTCCACTCCCTCTGGATTTAGGTTCCCTCTTGAAAGCTTGTAAGCCAGTCACTTCTTGCCTTTGTACACTCCCAATTTGGCTATCCAAAGTCCAAGTTGCCCATCCCTGTCTACTCTGTGTATGGAGGGGGTGGGAATGATCCTTGCTATAAAGATTTGTTCCCTCTTTTGAGCTACTGCATCCATAGGTGTAGGTCAAGTTCATCAAATTGTATCAGATTACTCCTTTTTTCCTCTTTTTCTTCTTCCAGTTGAGCTCTGATCATCTATTCATTGAAGTCAGATCAAGTAGGTATTATCTGTAAGTGTGGGTGTTCTTGTGCATATGCCCTCTCTTCTTATCAGCTGGATGCTTCACTCTTCACCCTAGTCCTCTGTGGCTATGTCATTGACTCTGGGCCGAAGAGTCCCCAGGTCTTGCCACACTGCTGGTCAACCAGGTCTCGGTCTCCACCCAGGTTCACAGGAGTTTATTGAACATTGTAGGGCTTAGCTTGCAGCTTCGTTGCTGTTTTTCCCTCACTTCCACTTATCAATGATGAACGTGGTCACCAGTCAGAGTGTGTTTTCCCATTGAGTCTTAGTCTTGGAAGGGGATTTGCTCTGAGGGGACCCAACCACTTGTCTTTATGTCTCCTAGAAGAGCAACTTGCTTGTTTTTGTAATAAGTCAGTCTGCCTATATTGTTTTATGTTTTTCCTGTCATTTTTTTCTTTCAAGAAGTATCTTTTGTTCTTCTAGCCACTCCAGGCTGGTCTGCCTGTCCTTTCAAGTGGAAATTTCCCACCTCTGAAGATTCTGGATGCTGTTTAGGATATCACTTATAGTCTTATGTAATGCAGAGGCTCTGCAGGAAGCCTCCTTCACTAGACACACTGTAGCCCATTTTAGGTATTCCAGTCTGTTATAGGCAGAAGACAGACTTACAAGCTTTCTATGGTGATATTTCTGGCTATTCCTTTCTCTCCCCCTCAGGTGTCTGTTTTGTAATGGTATGCAAGGGAAACCAAGATTCAAAAGACATCCAAGAATCTTAACATTATTTCCCCCCTTTTTCCCATTCCAACCATGTCTCAATCTCTGTAGCCCAGAGCCATGTTATTCCAAAGTTGTGCATATGTTGTTCTTTACCTCTGTCCCACTTAGCCCATGCAAACCTACCTAATTGTTCTCCCATCCACTTTGTTCTTCCATTCCCCTCCCCCTTCTTGTGTATTTTCTCCCTCCTTGGCACCCAAACTATTCTGTGTCTATTCCCTGCCCTGTGCTCCACCTTCCCCTCCTTACTCTCCCCTCACTCCCCACATTCCAGCAACCAGCAAAGAATCCCCCTCCCCCCCTTTAGTATGGGTATTTTTCTTCCTCTTTTACAGTAGTGGTTCTATGAAGTATTTCTCCTTTTGTGACTGA
>NW_006409139.1:185103-187557 GCF_000296735.1 Chrysochloris asiatica
AGGCTTGTTCCTTTAATCTAGTCCCTTGCATACCCTGGCTCCTGCTTCCACTTTCTTAGGATTCACTTTTCAACTTCTTTCACATTTTTTTCTTAAAGAGTCAGTGGCTGAGTGGACTAACATTACATTCAGTGCCACTTTTCTCATCAACAATAATAACAAGGATCTACAATACAAAGGGAGATTCTCTCTTTCCCTTTCCCATCTGTCCCTGGTAACCACCAAGGAACATTTTATATATATAATACATACTTCTATCCTTGTATTTTTACAAAATCAGGTTCATAGAACAATTGCCCCTATATGATTGACTTATATAACTTAGCATATATCTTCTAAGTCCATTCAATTTATAATCTGTTTTATGACTCATTATTTTTCTTTATGGTTGCATAGTATCACATTGTATGCATGTATTGCATTTTGTTTATTCATTCATTCACTGATAAGCACTTAGGTTGTTTCCACTTTGTTGCTATTTGTGAATAGTGCTGCAATACCCATATGTCTGTTTATATTTATTTTATTAGATCTTTAGGGTGCCATAGGATAAGCACTCTACCTCAAGGTTGGTTTGAACCACAAGGTCAGTTGTTCAAACTCACCATCTACTTCTTGGAAAATGTATACAAGGTTTTTATGAGTCAGAACTGATTCAATGGCACTTAACAACAATAACAACAACAACCAGTATATATGCATAAGAGTGAAGTGGCTTTGTAGGACTGTGAACCACAAAGTGAATGATTTGACCTCACCAACTCTACTGAGGGACAAAGATGAGGCCTTCTGTACCTGAAAGATTTACAGCCTTAGAAACTCTATGTAGGTTCACTATGAGTGGGAACAAACTCCATGTCACTTAACAACAACAACAATGGGGTATATATGTAAAAGTGGGATTTCTGTATCGTAAGATATTTCTATTTCTAGCTTTTTAAGGAAGTATGGCATACTATTTTATAAAGTAACTGTACCATTTTGCAATTCCAACCACAATGGATAAGGGTTCCTTTGTATTATGTGAATTGAATAGTGTCTGGGATCTTAAAAGCTTGTCAAGCCATCTGCTCCTTGGAAACCCTATACAGGGTCTCTATGAGTCCGAACCAATTGGACGGCCCTTACAACAACAGTAGACTCTCATCTAGATTAGCTTTCACAATACCACATGTGGACAGACAGGAAATCCTCAGAGAGATTAGGTAAACACATTAAGAACAAATGACCAAAGAGTGTAAGACCCTGAATTTGAAGTTTGGTCTACTTCGCTGTACTACAAAATTGCTCTCAGTGGTGCATTATGGGTAGAGGAGAAATCATATAAGAACACTTGTAATAGGAACATTTGCATTTATTCTAAAGATGTGGAGTCTTAGAAGCTCTATTTAGG
The DNA here is from genome assembly GCF_000296735.1 of Chrysochloris asiatica. Taxonomy (NCBI): domain Eukaryota; kingdom Metazoa; phylum Chordata; class Mammalia; order Afrosoricida; family Chrysochloridae; genus Chrysochloris; species Chrysochloris asiatica. The sequence continues at coordinate 186,497 of NW_006409139.1, forward strand.
GCCGCTATAAATCAGACTAGATTAGATGGCAATGCATTTGATTTATGGGTTTGCTATATTCCTAGGTTTGAGTACAATGCTGAACAAGACAAATAAGATCCTGTCCTTCCCTCCTCCTCCACTTGCCCACCACACTCTGTCCCCACCTCCCCCACCTCAAAAGAAGAAAAAATGGAAGGAAAGAAAACCCAAAGCAAACAGATAAATTAGACAATGAGGAATTGTAATGTTTCATGATGGCAATAAACTAGAGAGTCCCATGAGACTAGTAGATAGGGACAACTCCAGAAGGCCTTGCTGAGCAGGCACCATCTAATTTGAGAACAAAGGATGGGAACAGTCAGCCATGTGTGGCAGTATTAACATATGTCTGCAAACCTTTAACATCCTCCAATTGAGAAGGAGGTCTTGACCCCTACCCTTTAATGTGAGCAGACTTGTAACTACTTCAACAAATAGAGGTCAGAGTGATGTTATATGACTTCCAAGACTAGATCATAAAAGGCCAAGCAGCTTCTGACTGCTTGGTTAGAGCCTCATTCTTGTTAGTTTCCATCTAGTTGGCTCCTAACTCATGGTGATCATATACATAATCCTGCCTGGTCCTGTACCTTCCCATGATTGGTTGTAGATGAAATTGTTTTTAATCCACACAGCAAAATCAAACTTGAGTCTACTGAATGGAAGCTGAAAATTCTACCCCTGAACCACAGTTGCTTTCATTTCCTCATTCTTAGAGCCATGGAATAACAATTTTCACCTTTCTTAAGCCACCATGCTCTGGGAAGCCCAAGCTGAGGGAGAAGTACTGGAGGTGCTACACTCAATATATCCACTGAGCTCATAGCTGGTAGCTAAGCATGAAAGGCCAGCTAAGCATGAGTGTGCCACATGGATGCCCAATCCAGTGGAACCTACAGATGACTCCACTCCCAGAAGATGTCTACCCTTCATACACCATAATTGAGGTATATGAATATCTGTTGTTGTTTTTGTTAAGTGCCATCTAGTCGATGCTGACCCATAGCGACCCTGTATAGGATTTCCAAGGAGCAGCTGGT
>NW_006409139.1:188577-216103 GCF_000296735.1 Chrysochloris asiatica
GAAAGAACACAACCTTGTTGCACACCTTTCCCAATTTTAAAACATTCAGTGTTCCCGTGCTCTGTTCGAACAACTGCTTTTTGGTCCAGGTACAGATTCCTCAGAAGTACAATTAAGTGTTAAGCTACTAGGTTGGGGTAATTTATTATGCAGCAACAGGTTAACTGAAACAGTACGTGAGGAGTTGGAGGAAGAATATTCCAGGCAGAAGACTCAGTATATGTGAAATCTCAGAGAAAGCAAGGGACATATTCAAGAAACTATAGGGAGCCCAATGTGATCAGAGAAACATATACTGTTCCCTTAAAGCCCTTAACGTTTGTTTTGCCTACATCAAAATTCCCACAAGACCATCAATACCAACTCAAAACTTCACCTCTTCTATGAAAACCTTTCTGGAAAGACACAAAGTTGGTCTTTTTAATTTCCGTGCTCTGTTAATATTTTGTACATACTTGTATCATCATTTTTTAAAAAGTTTTTTATTGTGAATTGAGTGAAATTGTACAGGGTAGGTCTTCAATATTACATTCAGTGAATCATATACTTTGTTTCATTTCGATGATTATAATCCCCACTATGTACCATCAGTTAACAGTATTTTGCTCTATTAATTTTAGATCTTTTAAATTGTTTTAAACACTCAAGAAGATATAATAATTTAATCCACCAAAAGTCACATTCTGCAAGTCTGCCTCCTGGTCACCCTCAGTTCCTCTTGTTCCATAAATCTAGAGTCCTCAGTTGCTCCCTCTCTCCATGTCCCCATCTCTACCTCCATCTCTGGTGTTGCTGTTTCCCTGGATAGGGTCGTGCATTACACTAGCGTGCTTCTCCCTTGATGTCTTAGGGTCCTCTGTTTCTGGACTGTAAGATTAACTACTCCCCCATTTTTGTGACAAAACTTCTACCTTTACAATTGTGACAGTCACAATTAGTCATGATAACAATTACTCACTATTGAATCATAAGGATCTTATCCCCATCTCTTTTAACCAGACCCATCTAGACAATATAAAAACTATTCAGTGGGGACCCTTTCTTCCCCCACACACTCTTAAACTAAACTCCCTCCTGAAACCTTGTAAGCCAGTCACTTTGTGCCTTTATTGCCCCTTCATTTTAGGTAGTCAATGTCTAATTTACCCCTTCCTATCTACCCTGTGTACAGAGGGGGATATCATTGATAAATGATGTGAAGATTATTTCCTCTCTGTTGGTATTTTGAGCTATTACATCCATGAGTATAGGTCAAGTTCATCAAATTGCAGCAATTTAGCCTCATTTTGTTTATCAAAAAAAAAAAATTTTTTTTTAATCATCCACTAATCAAGTTCTGATTATCAAGCCATTGAGGCTAGGGCAAATGGGTACTATCTACAAGTTTGGATGTTCTTGTCAGTCTCCCCTCACGTCATATCAGCTGGATGCTTCACTCTCAGCTCTAGCTCTCCATGGCTATGTCCTTGTCTATGGGCTAAGGTGGCCCCAGGTCCCACCACACTTTGGACCAACCAGCCCTTCCTCTTCTCTCCCTCATCTCCAGGTCAATGGGAGTCTATGTAAAGTGCCTGAACTCAGCCCATTTCTTCATTACTGTCTTTCTCCCTCTTCCACTCACCAGTAGACCAATGTGGTCACCAGCAAGCTTACATGCTCATGTGTTCCCTTTGATTTTCAATCTTAGAGGGGGGTTTGAAGTGACTTGATTGCTTGCCTTGATGACTTTCCAGCAAACAGCTTACTTATTCTTGTAGTAGTCAATCATACTGCCATTTTTGTTTTGGGTTTTTCCTGCTGATCTTTCTTTGAAGATGTATCTTCTGTTACTCTAGCTGTTCCAGGCTGGTATGCTTGTCCTTTCTAGTGGGAATGTCCCACCTCAGAAGGTTTGGGATGGTGCTCAGCATTAATCCTAAATTCTTATACACTGCAAAGATTCTGAAAGAGGCCTATTTCACTGAGCAAGTTCTAGAACCCCTTTTAGGTATTCCAGTCAGTTATAGGCTGAATATGCGCTTACAGGCATTCTGTAATCATATTTCCCAAAATTCCTTTCTATGCACTCAAGTGTCTATTTTACAATAATAGGCAAGGGAAACCAAGATTCATAAGACAGTCAAGCATCTTAATAGTATTACCCCTCTTCAGACTATGCCTCAATCCCTGTATCACAGAGCCCTGAGATATTATTTTTTAAACATAATATTTTATTGTGTTTTAGGTGAAAGTTTGTGCAACATATTAGGATCCTGTTTAATGACTTCTACAAAATGTCTTCAGTGATACTTGTTATAGTTCTCACTATGTGTCATCATTCCCATTCATTCCATTCTTGTTGCTTCATTTCCAGGACTCAAGTTTCCCTGTCTCCTCTCTTCTCATCTTTGCTTTAGAATATTTTTTTAATGAAAAATGTTTTATTATGTTTGAAATATACATAACAAAACTTTCTATACCAGCAATTTCTCCATTAAGTATACAATTTTTCAAATAAAATACTTTAATCTTAATAAATAAATAAAAGCTTGTGAGGAGCCATTTGCTATACAATTATTGGTCTTTACTGTTCTCAAAGAAAAAGCAAAGTCATAGAAAGTTTTTGGCAGGATGTTGGACTAGGCAGACAAATAACCCATATCCTCTACAACAAAGACATCAGAAACCAGATGAAGCAGACAAAGATGATAATACTGGAACCTTGAGCTTCAAATTAAAGTGTAGAAAGGTGGATCAAATACCAACTAGGAAAAGAAGCTTAACAAAAACAGTGAACAAAGAGACTAATAAAACAATGAATACTCAGCTGGCCTGACACCGCACAGCAATTTTGAATGAGCAGTGTTCTGCTGTAGAGCATGACAGCTCCAGCATAGCAGAGTTTAATATCATCTTGTACCTAGGTTTCAGTGGTTAAAAAATAAATTTTCTTGAATACCTCATACACATCTGACAGTTGAACTGCCAGAGTTAAAAATAGTTTACTTTAAAGTAGGTTTTGGGATCAGGAACATGCCTTAATGGTCACTTATTTGTGATATCATACACTAGAGCCTCAGACAGTAAACTTTCCTATCTGCAACAGTCCTCTCCCTGCTTTCCTTAAACCCAACGTGTTTATGTGATGTTTGGCTGCTGCCATCTGTCATAGTTGTAGTAGGAAATTTCTCTGTTCTTTATGCCCTGTAAAAGATTACCATGAAGAGATAGAACTTTGGAAACTCATCATGGTGTCTTTGGTTTCCCTCTTCCGGGTGATCCATGATTGTCTATGTCTTGTGTTTACTCTTAATAAGTAGTCTTTATAGTATTTATATCTTTGATGATGGGGTCTTTTTTTCCCCTATAACAGTTTTATTTGGGACAATGATCTGATAATTGATGCCACTCTCCTAGAACTGCACAAACTCTAACGCCAGTGTCTGTCAACCAGAAAATTGTGATCTTCCCTGTGTTTCCCATACTCTCCGAGGGACCAGAAATATGGTAAGCCTTCACCCTCATCTACACAGTGGCTGATGACACTAACGCATGTGAAACCCTTACTCTACCTGAGGTCAGAAGTTTGACTTCTTGAATCAGGTGCGGAGTGCATGCTACCCCTGCATTTAGAGGTATACTCTCTCTACCTCTTCAGGCCAGCAGAATTTATAGTGATGGACAGGTACCATGCCCCTAGCCATCCTGGGATCACAAGAACTACTTCAATGACCAGGTACCCTGACCCAGCATCTTTTCAGCTAGAATCTTGTTTTGGGACCAGGCACTCTGATCCCAGTAGCCCTGTGGATCCACCAAAAATACATTATGGGACCAGACACCCTATTACCAGCCACATTCTCAGTTGGAAGAAACTCCAACCAAGGCCTCATAACTTCTATGGTCAATTTGGCTGGCTAAGTATGTTAACCCACTCAGCATGACATTCCTCCAGCTAACTCCTTTGCCAGCAGGAGTACTGCCCCAGTGCCCTGCTCCTTCCCTGTTTTCATTTCTCTTTACAATTCTATTTTTCTTTTTCTTCTTTACTCTCTTCCTAGTTTTTGTGTTTTTTCATTCATTGTTTTCTATCTTTTTTTTCTCTCCCTTCATTTTATTTTTTTTCTCACCTGGTGGAAGACAACAAACATTCCCACACTGTCCAGTCACACCTGCACTTCATGCAGTCCCACCCACTGGGCAAAGCCCACTACCTGATCAGTGATAGATGATGGCCAGCACTAGCTTAACCCACTCTCAACTGCTCTACAAGAGTAGTGAACAGAGAAATGGGTACACATTCATATCCTCTATCACACCAAGCAGGAGATAAGTACTAAGTTCCTTAGTTCTGCTAAGCTAGTACTCACCCCACTCATTTGGATATATCAACATAAAATTAAGCCAAAAAAACAAAAAGAAAAACAAAAACCCTGAGCAAACAATCAACATACACTTGTCAATTGAATTCAAATACAATAGCAACACCATCTGTAAGAGATAACAGATGACCTCAATTCTTAAGACGACAAAGTGGCTCAAAGAAGTGACTAAAATACAGAGCTAGTAATCCCTCCTGAGTAAGAAATGACATTGATAAGGATTTTTTTTAAATAACATTTCATTACTTTCAACAAATTAAGAGAAAGATCATGTAATCTTCATATAAAATGAAAGGAAAATCCAAACAAAAGTCTAGGAGAATTCTGGAATCAATACAAGAACAAACTGAGAAAATAATTAAAAATTGAAACCATATAAAAACAGCAAATAGAAATCCAGAAGATTAATACTAAGACTTCAGAAAGAGTTAACAAGGTAAAGGAGTAGAGCTGCATCAATGAAAGATGCAATTAGAGAGGTTGACAAATCTCTCAACACTAATCTGTTAGAAGAATAGTAAAAAAAAAAATGAGTGAAGACTAAAAATTATGTGGTACACCAACAAGAGAAATAACTTACATGTGATCAGAATTCCAGAACAGAGAGAGAGAGGGAAAAAAAAAAAGTTTTCCTGGAGAACACATCCATACTATAATAAAAGATGAGAAAATTATACATTCAAGAAGCTCAATGAACCTCAAACAGGATGGAACCTAAAAGAAATCACAAAGACATATAATTTCCAAATCAACTGAAAGCAGCTTCAGAAAAACAAAAATTTATCCATAAAGAAGAACCATTAAGTCTAAGCTCTGATTTCATTCCACAAACCACACAAGCAAGAAGGCAATGGGATGACCTATATGAAGCTCTTCAAGAAAAAAAAAAAAAAAAAAGCCAACCCAACCAAAAATTATGTACCTAGCAAAACTGTCTTTCAAATAAGGCAAAATTAGGAATTTTCCATACAAATTAGAAATTAATTGTAAAATCCAGACCAAATTTACAAGAAATACTAAAGGATATTCTCTGGAAGGAGAATCAACAATGGCCAACAACAACCTTAGGATTAACATATAGGGCAACACCAACCAGAAGCCAACTCAGATATAGAAATATCAAAGGTAAAGTAAACCTGCAAGGGAAAAAGAGGTACCATTTTTTAAAAAGAGGACAAATGAAAAAAAGGGAATGAATGGCGTAATTGCAACTTTCAAGTAAAGACAATTTCAAAATGGAACAGACTTTTAAACTTGGGGAGAAATTAATAAATTACAGTATAACCTAAAAAAAAAAAAAAAGAATAAACCTTCATATCAAAATAAAAAAGGGGGAAGTCATAAAAATTTAGTCAGCACTAAAACAACAGCAATGAAGGAATAATAAGAAAACTCATGAACAAAATGAACTCTGGATAGAAAATTATGTGGAAAAACAAACAAACCAGAGAACAAACAAGATGGCAGAGAGGATGAAAGTGCAGTGAGGAGCTCCATCAGCAACAACACAGAATACCTGACCAAGCAAGCTCAGGGGATGGTCCCAGAACTCTGAACCGCATATAAAGGGATATTTAGAATGTTGGCAGGCTTACATCCAGTGGAATTTTCAGTAGAAGCAAGAAATCCAGTGCTTTCTAATCCAAGAAACTCAGCTGCTCCTGGAGCCACCATCTTGGGTGAGACTGAACCAGGGAAGGGTCAGAGCAGCCACAGATGCCTGAGAGAACCATGGAGGTACAGGGATGGACATTCTTTTTTTTTTTTTTTTTTTTTTTTTGTATCTGTTCATTGGTCTCTCGCTGTCTACGCACCTCCATTTTGGTGACTACAGGGGGTGCATGAGTGAGTGGACACCCTACCCCAACTCCTGGAGGGTTCCACTACGCATGCACACAGATCTCCTTGAAATTTAAAGGGACAGTTTCCACTTAAAAACAAATGGCAGTGAAAATGGCCACAGCCAGCCCTAAACTGTTTATCACTAAGAAAAAGGCCTGAACAGGGCTTGTGAAGCAGGGCAGGCAGACTAAAAAGGACAGGCCAAAAATTAAATGCTGAGTTACGTCATAATGATTAACAGTGGCATCTTCAAATTTCTCAAGAAAAAGAGTGAGAAGGGAAGTGCATCTCCTGATCTCATCTACCTGGAGGCAATTAGAAAGCATAAAAAATACCAAAATACACACTCATCTAAGTATTAAGTCCACAGATAACTCCTGAATATGCCCCCAAAACAGAAGCAGATGACTATATCAGCACATGTCCAGAAACAAGATAAAGTGACTGAGGAAAATGAGCAGGAAGTAGACCTACACTCCATACTGGAAGATAGGCAGGCTTTGGAAATGCCAGAGAAGGAATTCAGTAAAATGATTATAAAATATATCAAAACACTATACAATGGAATTGAGAAAAATAAGGAAGAAGTTAGGAAAGCGCTACAGGAACAATCAAATAAGATTACAAAACCTACAGAAAGAGATCCAAATAGAATAATAGAATATCAGAAATAGACAATACACTGAAAGGGCAAAGGGGTAGAATTGAAGAGATGGAAGCCAGAATTAGTGAGCTGGAAGATTATCTCTCAACACTATTAAGATAGAAGAGCAAGCAGAAGAAAGGATTAAAAAAAAATCTGAAGAAGGCCTAAGATTCATGTTGGACAACATGAAGAGGAATAACTTAAGAATTATTGGTCTTCCAGAACAGGAAGACTCACATAACTCCACAGAGGAAATAGTTGAAGAGGTGCTGGAAGAAAATTTCCCTAACATCCTGAAAAGCAAAAAGATAAGCATTCAAGAAGCTCAACAAACCCCAGGATGGATAGACCCTAAAAGAAAATCACCAAGATGTATAATAATCAAGCTTTCCAAAATAAAAGATAAGGACAGAATCCTGAAAGCAGGTAGGGAAAAGAGAAATGGAACATATAAAGGCAATCAAATCAGATTAAGCTCAGATCTCTCAACAGAAACTAGGCAGGCAAGAAGGCAATGGGGAGACATATATAAAACCCTGAAAGAAAAAAACTGCCAACCAAGAATCCTCTAACCAGCAAAGCTGTCAATCAAATATGATGGTGTAATTAAAACATTCCAGGATAAACAGAAGCTAAAGGATTTTGTTGAAGCCAATGCTGCAATAAAAAAATCCTTAAAGGAATTCTGTGGACTGAGAACCAACAAGAACAGCATCACCCTGAGCTCAATCAACAAATGGAAGCGTCAAGAACAGAATAAAATTATAAGAACAAAGGATCTGGGAGGTCATTCTAAGATCAAAATAATTACAGTGTGAAAGAAGGTAAACACATAGGAACAGATATCCAGGTGGTGAGAAGGTCAGGCAGATTATTGGATAAAATTGTTGTTGCTGTTGTCAGGTAACATCGAGTCAGAACCGACTCATAGCAACCCCATGCACAGCAGAACGAAACAATGTCCAATCCTGGGCCAACCTCACTACCGCTGCCACACTTGAGTCCATCAATGATGCCACCTGGCCGATCCATCTCGTTGGGGGTCTTCCTCTTTTTCTCTGACCCTCCACCTTACCCAGCATGACATCCTTCTCCAGCGACTGTTCCCCCCACTGACAATATGTCCAAAGTATGAGAGACAAAGCTTAGCCATCCTGGCCTCCAAGGAGCACTCTGGCTGCACTTCCAAAACAGATCTATTGGTTCTTTTGGCAGTCCATGGCACTTTTAGTATTCTCCTCCAACACCACAACTCAAAGGCATCAATTCTTCTATGATCTTCCTTATTCACTGTCCAGCTTTCGCATCAATATGAGGTTATTGAAAATACCATGACCTGGGTCAGGCACACCTTAGTCCTCAAGCTGACATCTCTGCTCTTGACAACTTCAATCTTTTCTCCATTGATAAGAATGTTGTTTATTGGTCCAGTGGTGAGGATTTTTGTTTTCTTGACATTGAAATGCAATCCATACCGAAGGCTGGGCTCTTTTATCTTCATAAGTAAATGTTTCAAGACTGTCTTAAATTGAGGGAAGAGTTAATGGAATATAAGGTAACAACAATGATGGGGTTGGAGTTGGGGGTTTAGTTCAGATGTTGAGGATGGCAACACAAGAAGAGGGAAGAAGTGGAAGAACAAGACAGATAGGGGAACACTGAAACAGATTTGCATGGCCTAAGTGGAACAGAGATAAATAGTGATGCATGCTCAACCTTGGAATAACAGGACTCTGATACAGGGATCAGGCATAGTTTGAAGAGGGGAAAGAATGCTAAGATGCTTAACTGTCTTATGAATATTGGTATCCCTTGCTTACTATTGTAAAGTAGACACTGGAGTGGGACAGAAAGGAATGTCAGGAAACATGATTACAGAAAACTTATAAGCCTGTCTTCAGACTATAATTGATTGGAATAACTAAAAGGGGTTCTAGAACTTGCCCAGTGAAACAGGCCTCTTGTGGAGCCTTTGTATAGTATAGGATCTTAGGTGGAATCCTGAGTTCCATCCAGAACCTTCTGAGGTGGGACATTCCCACTAGCAAGAACAAGCAGACCAACCTGGAACAGCTAGAAAGATCATCAGGAAAAAAAAAAAACACAACAAAAACGTCAACATGACTGGCTACTACAAGAATAAGCAAGCTGTTCGCCAGGAAGAAATCAAGGCAAGCTATCAAGTTCCTTCAGGACAAAGTCCCCTCTAACATTGAAACTCAAAGGTAATACATGAGCAGGCATGTAATATTACTGGTGACCACATTGGTCTACTGGTGAGTGGAAGAGGGGTAAAGGCAGCAATGAAGAAATGGGCTGAGTTCAACCACGTTCCATAGACTCCCACTGACCTGGAGATGAGAGAGAGAAGAGGAAGGGCTGGTTGGTCCAAAGTGTGGTGAGATCTGGGGACACCTGAGCCCAAGGACATAGCCACATAGAACTGAGATTGAAGCATCCAGCTCATAGGAAATGAGGGGGATCCACAGGAACACCCATTTGTCCTAGCCTTGATAATCAGAACTTGACTAGAGGATTTTTTTTTTTTTTTTTTATAAAGGAAACAAGGGTAAATTGCTACAATTTGATGAACCTGACCTATATTCATGGAAGTAGTAACTCTAAATACCAACAGAGAGAGAAGGAGTCTTCACATCATTTATCAAAGCTATCCCCTCTGTACACAAAGTAGATAAGGATGGGCAACTTAAACATCGGCTACCTAAAATGAGGGGGCGATAAAGTCATGAAGTGACTGGCTTACAATGTCTCAGGAGGGAGTTTAGTTTAAGAGTGTGTGGTGGAAGAAAGAGTCCCCACTAAATAGTTTTCATCTTGTCTAGATAGGTCTGGTGCAAAGAGATGGGGAAGAGTCTTTATGATTCAATAGTACATGATTGTTATCATGACTAATTGTGACTGTCACAATTGTAAAAGTAGAAATTTTGTAACAAAAACAGGGGAGTAGTTAATCTTACAGTCCAGAAACAGAGGACCCTAGGACCATCAAGGGAGAAGAGTGCAAGCAGAATGTGGGACTTTATCCAGAGAAGCAGCAATGTCAGAGATAGAGGCAGAAATGGGGATGTGGAGATGGGCAGCGGCTGAGGGCTCTAGATTTATGGGAAGAGAGGGTGGCCAGAAGGCAGACTTTCAGAATGTGTCCTTTGGAGGTATAAATTATTATATATGCCTGAGTGGTGTGTTTTTTGGTTGTTGTTTTTTAAAAAAGAGCTAAAGTGAATAGAGAGAAATGCTGTTAACTGATAGTACATGGAGGGGATTATAATCATTGCAATGAAACAAGGTGTATGATTTGTTGAATGTGAAACTGATGATCTGTCCTGTAAACTGTCACTCAATCCACAATAAAAACCTTAAAAAAAAAAAATGAGGAAAAGGATGCAAACTGCAGTGAGTACAGTTGGAAAGAGAGCTTAGATTTGAACCAGGGCCAAGTGGTTCTGATTCTGCGTACATGGGGTTAGAGTGGCAATGGTCCAGAGGGTTGTTGGCAGGCAAGTGAGGATGTCCGGAGGGACACACATGGTGCAGGCCACTGGTGGTCATCCTGCAGCTCCTGAGGATAGCAGAGAGGGAGACTGCGCAGCCCAGAGGGCAGACAGGAGTCTCTGCTCTTTCTGCCTAGTGCCACCCTGCTGCTGGATCCCACAGGCTTCCTGTAGAAACCTTGCTTATAGAAAACGAGAAAACCAAACCCATTGTCCTTAAGTTGATTTTGGCTCATAGCAACCCTATAGGACAGAGTAGAACTGCTCCACAGGGTTGCTGAGACTATAAATCTTTACAGAAGCAGATAGCCTCACCTTTCTCCTGCGAAGTGACTTTTAGGTTTGAACTACTGACCTGTTGTTAGCAGCCAAAAAAAACAAAAACAAAAACAAATCAAACCAGCAACACCACAGATAAAAGCTTTCAGCAAAATGGCAGTAATAAATTTATACAATTTGATAATTACACTGAATAGAAATAGATTAAATGTCAAATGCACAAGTCAAGAAGGAGAGAGAGTAGAATGCATAAAATAATAAGATCCATCAGTATGCTATCTACCAGAGAAATACTTTGGACAGAAAAAAAAAAAGAAAATTTAGACTAAAATTCAAAGGATGGCGGGTGGGGGGGGGGGAGGTCAAGCAAATGTCAATCACAACAGAGAAGTGGCAATATTAATTTCTAACAAAATGGACTTTAAAGCATAAATCACCAAAAGAGACAAAGAAGGCCATTAGATAATTATTAAAAGGTCAAATGAACAAGAAGATGTAGCCATAGTACATAATAATGAGCCCAAAGAAAGAATCTCAAATTGTAGAAATCAAACTTCAGTAGAATTGAAGAATAGAATAGATAGTGCCACAGCAATTGTTGTTGTTGTTTATTAGGAGCCATTGAGTTGATTCTGACCCATAATGATCATATGCAAAACAGAAGGAATCACTGCCTGGTCCTGCGTCATCCTCACAATTGTTTGTATGTTTGAGCCTATGCTTGCTACAATTGTGAAAATCCACCTTGTTGGGGGTCTTGCTCATTTTCACCGACCCTTGATTTTTCTAAGCATGATGTCCTTCTCCATGAATTAATTCTGCCTAATTATGCGTCTAAAGTAGAAGAGATGAATTCTTGACATCCTGGCTTCTCAGAAGCAGTATGACTGTACTTCTTCCAGCATGGATTTGGTTTTTCTTCTGGCAGCTCATGGTACTTTAAATATTCTTTGAAAACACCATAGTCAAATACATCGATTCTTCTATTGTCTTCCTTATTCATTGTCCAACTTTCACAGGATTATGAGGTGATTGAAAATACTATGACTTGGGGCAGGTGCACCTTAGTCCTCAAACAGACATCTTTGCTCTTGAACACTTTAAAAAAGTCTTTTGTAGCAGTTTTGCCAAATACAATATGATATTTAATTTCTTCACAGCTCCTTTCATGAGCATTGGTTGTTGATCCCAGCAAAATGACAACTTCAGTCTTTTATCCATTTATAATAATGTTTTTATTTGTCTAGCTGTGAGGATTACTGTTTCTTTAAATTGAGTTGCAGTCTTTGATCTTCATCAGTATTATAAGTCCTCTTTGCTTTCAGCAAGCAAAGTTGTAACATCTGCATATTATAGGTTGCTAATAAGTCTACCCCCAACAATGATGCCCCATTCTTCTTCATATAATCTGTCTTCTTGGAATATTTGCTCAGCATACAAACTGAATAAGTATAATGAAAGGATACAAGCCCGACACACACCTTTACTGATTTAAAAACATTCAGTATCCCCTTGTTCTGTTCAAATAACTGCCTCTTGGTCTTTATACAGGTTATGCTTGAGCACAGTTTAATGTCCTGGAATACTCATTCTTTGTAATGCTATCCATAATTTGTTATGATCCACACAGTGGGATGCCTTTGCATATAAAGCGCAAGTAAAAATCTTTCTGATATTCTATGCTTTCAGCCAAGATTCATCTGACATCAGCATTAATATCCCTCATTCCAAGTCCTGTTGAGAACATGACTTGAATTACTGGCAACTTCCTGTCTAAGAACTGTTGCAATCATTTTGAATTGTTTTCAACAAAACATTTCATGCATATGATATTGATGATATTGTTTGAAGATTTGTTTATTCTGTTGGATCGCTTTTCTTTGGAATGGACACAAATATGGATTTCTTCAAATAGCTTGGCCAGGTAACAGTCTTTTGCATTTTTAGACATACACAATTGAATGCCCCTAATACTGCATTAGTTCGTTGAAATATTTGTATTTGTATTCTGCCAATTCCTGGAGCTTTGTTTTTACCCAATCCTTCAGTGCTGCTTTGATATCTTCCCCCAATACAACCAGTTCTTGATCATATGCTACCTCTTGAAGTGATGGAACATAAACTAATTATTTGGTACAGTGAGTCTACCTATTCCTTCCATCTTCTTTTGATGTTTCTCATGTCATTCAATATTTTGCCCCAGAGCTTAAATTTTTATTTAGTTATTTCAGCTTGAGAAATGCTGACTCTTGGTTTTCTAACTCCAGGTCTTTGCACATTTCACTGTAATAATTCACTTTGTAATATCAAGCAGCCCTTTGACATTTTGTTTAACTCTTTTATTTCATTATTTCATTCAGTTGCTTTAGTTTCTCTACCCACAGAGCAAATTTTCGTCTCTTTTGGAATCCTACTGTGGCACTATAGGATAAGTACTGGACTGATAACCATAAGATTAGCTGTTCAAAATCACTAATGTCTCCTCAGAAACCCTATAAACGGTTGCTATGAGTTGGAACCAACTTGATGGCACTTAACAACAACAACAACAACAAAAAAAAAACAACTTTTGACATTCACTTTGATCTTTTCTTTTTTTCCTGAGTTTGTAATGACCTTTTGCTTTCTTCAGTTATGATATTCTTTGATCATTCCACAATTCTGGTCTTAGATCATTAGTGTCTAATGCATCAAATCCATTTATGAGATGATCTATAGATTTATGTGAGATATACTCACGGTCATGGTTTGGTTCTCGTGGAATTGTTTCAATTTTCTTCAGCTTCCACCAGCACTTGCATGGGAGCAACTGACCTTATTTTGGTTGATGATATGAGCTTCTTCACCATCTCTTCCCACAGATGTAGTTAATTTGATTCCAGTGTATTCCACCTTGTAAAATCCAGGTGTACGTATAGTCACATGTTATTGAAAAAAAAGTATGTATGTGGGTGAGTCAAAAAGTATCCACAATCAGGCTATAGACTTTATTTATAGAAAAATAACTTTTAGAAAAGACAAGTGCATAATTTTTTAACACACTCGCCATGCTTTCAAGACACCTTGTCCATTTGTAAACAAGCTTCCATATTCCCTTATTTAAAATCATGTTTTAGGCTGAGCTGCAAGCCAAGAATGCATTGCTGTCTTCACTTCTTCATCAGAGGTGAATCTTCATTCTCAAAGCACTGCTTTCAGGGACCCAAACAGGTATAAGTCTTATTGAACAGGATCAGGACTATAGGGAGGATTCTTTAACACCTCAAAATGAAGTTTTGGCAGAGTGTCAACAATTGGGCAGTGGTATGTGGACATGCATTGTCATGCAAGATCACAATGCCCTTGATAGCAGTCTTGTGTATTTAATCTGAAGTTTAAGCTTCAACTGTTCAGTGAGCATCTCGCTGTAATGAGCACTATTGATTGTGGAACCTTTTTCCTGATAGTGTCCTAATACTGGTCTTTGAGAATCCCAGAAAACTGTAAGCATCAATTTTCCAGCTTTAACTTTTGAACTTTTTCTTGTTCAGTTAATTTTTGAGCTTTTTCTTGGTTGGTTTCCTGAGAGTATGGAATGGAAACATCCTCAATCTGTCTTGTAGATGTATGACTGGTCTTGTAGATGTATGGATCCCATCCTATCACAGTGAGCAATGTACTTCAAGATAGAACTTGAAATGTTATTTTGACAATGCATGTGACACCATCCCTCTTTAATTTATCATTCTCTGCATAGAAAACCATATGATTGTCTGATTCAAAATGTCTGGTATCATTTCAGCTCACTAATGCCTAGGATATTGATCTTTATGTATTCCATTTCATTTTGACAGCTTCTAAATTTCCTAGCCATATTTATTAATGGATGGTTGCAGCAGTTTCTTCTAAATTTGACTTTTTCCCCATTTACAAATGAAGGTCCACAAAACTTAATTCCCTCTATATCATTAAGGTTAACTCTGTTTGAGGAGACAGCTCATCTCCAGTCATATTTTGAATGCATTCCAAATTGAGGAGCTCATCTTGCAGGACTATATCTAACAAAGTTTTTCTTCTATTCAACACCTTACCCCAACATCTCCAATATATAATAATGGCAAATATAACAGGCCTAGAGTCACCAGGAGAAAATACATAAGGAGAAGTAAGGATTACTGCAGAAATAAATGGAAAAGAAAGTAGAAAAGTAGAAATGATATATATATATATAAAGACTAGAAGTTGTTTCTTTGAAAAGATTTGTAAAACAGAAAATCTACAAAAGGACAAGAAACAAATAATACAATTAAGAATTGAAATGAGCAATGTCAACACAGAACTAACTGAAATAAAAAAGGATAATAACAGAAACCTATGAAAAACTGCATTTCAACAAATATAGACACTTTGAAGAAATGGGGGGGGGGACCTAGAATCATGCTATGTATCTAAACTAACACAGACTGAAATAGATAATTTTAATAAAACAATAAAGAAGAAATAGAGTAGGTCATTTAAAAACTCTCTCACACCTCCCCACTTTCCAAAAACTATCCTGGTCCAGTAAGTTTCACTGGCGAATTCTACAAAACATTCAGAGAAGAGCTGGCACCAATTCTACTTAAACCATTCCAGAAAATAGAAAAGGATGTATTTAGTTTTATGAAGTGATTTCCTGATGCCGTGGATTCCTGGTGTTGTGCTGTATGATAAGTACTGGAATGTAAGGTCAGTTTGGCCATGAGGTCAGTGATTCAAACTTACCAGTTATTCCTCAAGAACACTATACAGAGTCACTATGAGTTGGAACTGACTGGATGACTCTGATTAACATCAAGTTGATATCGAAACCAGGTAATGAAAAGCCCCAAACATTTAAACTATGAGGAAACTCACAAGCAAGAACACAAAAAGCATGAACTCAACAAAGGAAGACATACAGAACAAAGAAAGCAGCAACACCACAAAACAAACAAACAAACAAACAAACAAACAAACATAATGGCAGCAATTAATCCATACTTATCAATAATTACACTGAATGTAAACAGATTAAATGCACTTGTTAAGAGATGGAGAGTGGCAGAATGGATAAGAAAACAAGATTTTGAATGTGCTGTCTGCAAAGACACATCTCAGATACAGAGATAAAAATAGACTAAAAGTCAAAGGATGGGGAAAAATATACCAAGCTAATTGCAATAAAAAACGAACAGGAGTGGCAGTACTAATCTCTGATAAAATAAACTTTAAGGCAAAAACCAGCATACTATATGAAGATGGACATTATCTCGTTATTAAAGGGACAATTGAACAAGATGACATAACCATAATAAATATCTATGCTACCAATGAAAGAGCTGCAAAATATATAAAGCAAAGGAGCTCTGGTAGCGTAGTGGTTACGAATCTGGCTGCGAACCGTAAGGTCAGCGGTTCGAAACTACCAGTCGCTCCGGGGAGAAAGATGAGGCTTTCTACTCCCGTAAAGATTTACACCCTCGGAAACCCTATACAGGGTCGCTATGGGTCGAAACCGACTCGATGGCACTTAACAACAACAACAACAACAATAGATTTGAAGAAAGAAATAGATGAATTTAAAATAATAGTAGGTGATTTTAATACACCTCATTCAAAAATGGATAGAACACCCATCAACTGAAAAATAGATAAACAAGCTGTGGTACATACACACAATGGCATATTATGCTACCTTGAAAAATAACAAGGAAGCTGCATGCCACTTGCTAACATGGATGAACCTTAAGGACATTATGTTGAGTGAAATTAGTCAATCACAAAAGGAAAAATATTGCATAGGACCACTACTGTAAAAGACTAAGAAAAAGAACCCATACTAATCCACTAAAGTGGATTCTTAGCAGGTTGCTAGGATGTAGGGGTAGGAATAAGGGTGCGAGGGGAAGGCAGAGCACAGGGCAGGGAATAGACACAGGATAATTTGGATATTGGGGAGGGGGGCAATATACAAGTAGGGAGAGGGAAATGGGAGAACAAGGCAGACTGAAGAACAATTAGGCACGTATGAATGAGCTAAATGAGACAGAGGTTAAAACAGATGTAGGCACAGCCTTGGAACAACAGGGATCTGGGATCCAGAGATTGGAACAGGGATGGAATGGGGAAAAAGGGGGGAATAATGTTGAGATACCTGGTTGACTTTTGAACATTGGTTTTCCATGCACTATAATATAAAATAGTCACTGGAGGGAGAGTGAAAGGAATAGCACTATAATATAAAATAGTCACTGGAGGCAGAGTGAAAGAAATATCACCATAGAAAGCTTGTAAGTCCGTCTTCTGCCTATAACTAATTGGAATGCCTAAAACAGGGCTACAATATATTTAGTGAAGGAGGTCTCATGAGGAGCCTCTGCATTACATAAGACTATAGAAGGAAGCCTGAACCACATCCAGACCATCAGAGAAGGGGAACTTTCCTCTTGAAAGGACAAGCAGATCAGCCTGGAGCAGCCAGAAAACCAGAAGACACTTCTTGAAAGAAGGACCTACAGGAAAAATACAAAACAACAAGGGCAGTCTGACTGTTATCACAAGAATAAGCAAACTGTCTGCCCAGGAGACATAAAGGCAAGTGGTTGGGTCCTCTCAGTGCAAATCCTCCTCCAAGACTGAGACACAATGAGAAAACGCATTCTGATTGGCGACCACGCACGTCACCCATAAAGAGAAGTGACCGAAGAACATTAAGGAAGCAGTGTGCTAAGCCCTGCATTGTTCAGCAGACTATGGTGAGCCCGGGTGGAGACCTGGTCGGCCAGCAGTGAGGCAAGACCTGGGGACTCATGGGCTCATATTTAGTGACACATCCACAGAGGACTAAAGTGGAGACCAAAGTGACCAACTGAAGAAGAAGAGGGCGGACAGACGCAGGAACAACCACAGCTGCAGATGATACCCACTTGCCATGGCTCCAATGATGGGATGAACAGAGCTCAACTTGAAGAAGAAAGAAGAAGAAAAAAAAGCATCATCTGATATAATTTGATAAACTGGACATCCACCTATAAATGCAGTAGCTCAAAAGAGGAAACAAATCCCTGCTCCAAGAATTATTCCCACCCCCTCCACACAAAGAGTAGATAGGGATGGACAACTTGAACACTGACTAACCAAAAATGGGAGAAAAGGTACAAAGGTAAGAAGTGACTGGCTTACAAGCTTTCAAGAGGGAACCTAGATCCACAAGGCAGGGAGGATGGTAGAGTGTCCAGTGAGTAGTATCCAACCTGTCTAGGAAGGGCAGATGAAAAGAAATGCAGATGGGTCCCTTGGGATGCAAGTGTGAATAATTGTTACCAGAACTGACTGTGAGGACTGGAAATGTAAAGGTGGACATTTTATAGCAAGGAAGGGAGTGATTAACCTTTCAGTCTAGGAGCAGAGGGCCCTGGGAGCATCAATGGAGAAGAGCAAAGAGCGGGACCTCACCCAGGGGAGCAGTGAGGCCTGAGACTGAGACAGAGAGGATGATGTGAAGAGAGAGGATGACGTGAAGAGATGGAGTGGCTGGGGACTAGGGATCCAGAGTGGGAGAGGGGCTGTGTGCTGAGGACCATGAGAGGAAGGCGGGCGGGATTGCAGGGTATACCCTTAGGTTGGGTGATGGTGCATGGGTGGGATGGTAACTATGGCAATGAGATAATGTATGATGGAAGGAATGTAAAACTAATGTTTCTCCACGTAGACTATCACACAATACACAATAACACTTAAAAAAAAAAAAAAAAGGATACAACAACTAGAAAAATACTTGACAGCCAACTGGACATCAAAGATGTATACAGAGCATTCAACCCAACAACTACACAATACACATTCTTTTCCAGTGCACATGGAACATTCTCAAGAATAGACCATGTCTTAGGCCACAAAACAAATCTCAATAAATTTACAAATATCAAAATACTACTAAACATCTTCTCAGACCACAATGCTATCAAATTAGAAATCACCAATAGGAAGACCAAGGAAATAATGTCAAATACATGGAAATTGAATAACATCCTGCTGAAAAGAGACTGGGTAGTAAAATAATTTAAACATGAATTCACAAAGTTCCTAGAAACAGTGAGAATGAAAATACAACATAACAAAATCTTTGGGACACGACGAAAAGGGTGCTGAGAGGACACTTTATAGCATTAAACACACACATCCAAAAAGAAGACAGAACCAAAATTAACATTTTAACATAGCATCTACAACTCTGGTAGCGTAGTGGTTACGACTCGGGCTGTGAACCGCAAGGTCAGCAGTTCGAAACTACCAGCTGCTCCGCGGGAGAAAGATGAGGCTTTCTACTCCCGTAAAGATTTACACCCTCGGAAACCCTGTACAGGGTCGCTATGAGTCGGTTCTGACTCCACGGCACATAACAACAACAACTACAACAATTAGAAACAGACCATCAGAGGAACCTACAGCCACCAAAAGAAAAGAAATAATAAAGATTAGAGCAAAAATAAATGAGATAGAAAAATTATAGAAAAAATCAACAGGAAAATATGCTGGTTCTTTGAAAGGATTAAAAAAACCTGGCACACCATTGGCAAACCTAACAAAAGAAAAGAGGGAGAAGACACATATAACACATATTAGAAACCACATGGGCGATGTCACAATGGAACCAAAGGAAATCAAACGATAATTACAGAATACTATGAAGAGTTGTACTCCAACAAATTTGAAAACTTAGATGAGATGGATACATATTTAGATAAATATGACCTACCTAAACTTACACACAGTGAAGTAGAAAATATGAACACACAAAAGAAGAAATTGGTCAGGTCATCAGAACAATCCCAACCAAAAAACGTCCAGGCCAAGATGGCTTCACTGGTGAGTTCTACCAAACATTCAGGGAAGAGCTGTCACCAATTCTATTCAAATTATTCCAGAAGATAGAGGAGGATGGAAAATTTCCTAATACATTTTATGAAGCAAACATAACCCTCATACCAACACCAGGGAAGGACGTCACTAAGAAAGAAAATTATAGACTAATATCCCTCATGAACATAGATGCAAAACTTCTCAACAAAATCCTAGCAAACAGAATCCAGCACACATCAAAAGATAATACACCATGATCAAGTGGCATTCATATCAGGGATGCAAGGATGATTCCGTTTATAAAAATGATCAACGTTATCCACCATATAAATAAGAAAAAGAAAAGAACCACATGATCATATCGATTGATGCAGAAAAGGCATTTGACAAAATCCAACATCCATTCCTGATAAAAAACACTCAACAAAATAGAAATTGAAGGGAAATTCCTCAACATAATAAAGAGCATATATACAAAACCAACAGCCTACATTACTCTCAATGGAGAAAAACTGAAAACCTTCCCTCTGTGAATAGGAACCAGACAAGGATGCCCTTTGTCACCACTCCTATTCAATATTGTGCTGGAAGTATTAGCAAGAGCTATACGGCAAGACAGGAAAATTAAAGGCATCCACATTGGCAAAGAGGAAGTAAAACTCTCTCTCTTTGCAGACAATATGATCCTATACATAGAAAACCCCAAAGACTCAATAAAAATGTTCCTAAAACTCATTGGAAGATTCAGCAAAGTGGCAGGACATGAGATCAACATACAAAAATCAGTGTATTCCTCTATACCAAAAACAAGATAGTTGAAAACGACATTAGGAAAGCAATACCATTTACAATAGCCGCCCAAAGGACAAAATATCTAGGAATAAATGTAACCAGAGAAACAAAGGACTTATACAAAAAAAAAGCTACAAAACACTACTACAAGAAACCAAAAGAGATCTACAAAAATGGAAGAATGTATAATGTTCTTAGATAGGAAGACTTAACATTGTGAAAATGCCCATACTGTCCAAAGCAATTTACACATATAATGCAATCCCAATTCAGATACCAACAACATTCTTCAAAGAGATGGAAAAACCAATGACAAACTTTATATGGAAAGGAAAGCGACTCAGGATAAACAAAGCACTGCTTAAATAGAAAAATAAGGTTGGAAACCTCTCACTCCCTGACTTCAAAATTTACTACATGGCTACATGGTCAAAACAGCTTGGTACTGGTACAATGAAAGATACATAGATCAATGGAACGGATTTGGGAATATAGAAATTAACCCATCTATATACACCCAATTTATTTGTGACGAAACACCTAAATATACAGTATGGGGAGGAGATAGGCTCTTCAAAAGATGGTGCTGGCAGAACTGGAAAGTGGTATGCAAAAGATTGAAACAAGACCGTCATTTCACACCTTATATACAAAAACCAACTCAACATGGATTAAAGACCTAAATGTGAATCCCAGAATTATGAAGGCCATCAATAAAAAATAGGGACGAATGTGAGGGCACTAATTCAGGGAATACACAGACTACCAAACATTTTGAAAACTACACAAATGAAAGTAGACAAAATAGATGAGTGGAACATACTAGAAATTCTAAACTTATGTGCATCAAAAAACTTCACCAGAAGAGCAAAAAGGAAACCCACAGAATAGGGAAAAGTCTTTTACAATGAAATATCAGACAAGGGACTTATTTTTAATATATATAAGAACTTACAACACCACTACAAGAAAAAGACAAATAACCTAATTAAAAAATGGTCACAGGACATGAACAGACACTTCACCAAGGAGAAGATCCAGGCAGCTAACAAACATATGAAGAAATTTTCAGGATCACTAGCCATTAGAGAGATGCAAATCAAAACAATAATGAGATATCATCTCACACCAGCAATAACAGCAAAGATAAAAAAAAAAAAGTAGAGGACAATAAATGCTGGCGGAGATGTGGAAAGACTGAGACACTCCTGCATTGCTGGTGGGATTGCAAAATGGTCCAACCTCTCTAGAAAGCAATATGGTGCTTCCTCAGAAGGTTGGAAATAGATATACCTTATGATTCAGCAATTCCTCTACTTGGTATTTACCCACAAGAAATATTAACCATAATACGAGTAGCTATATGCACACCAATGTTCATAGCAGCACTATTTACAATAGCAAAAAGATAGATAGGGCCTAAGTGCCCATCAACTGAAGAATGGCTAAACAAACTGTGGTACATACACACAATGGAATATTATGCTACCTTGAAGAATAACAAGGAAGCTGCAAGTCACCACATAACATCTATGAACCTTGAGGAAATTATGTTGAGTGAAATTAGTCAGTCACATTATGAGAAATGCTGCATAGGACCACTACTGTAAAAGACTAAGACAAAGAACCCATACTAAAGGGGGAGGGGAGGGGGATTTTTTGCTGGTTACTGTGATGTGAGGGGAGGGAAGGGGAAGATGGAGCACAGGATATGGAATAGACACAGGATAGTTTGGGTGCTGGCTATGGGGTCAATATACAAGAAGGGAGAGAGGAATGGAAGAACAGAGCAGATGAGAGAACCATTAGGTTTGCCTGGGCTAAGTGGAACAGAAGTAAAAAATAATGTAAGCATAACCTTTGAACAACAGGGCTCTGGGATACAGGGAATGAGAAATGGTTGGAATGGGAAAAAGGGGGAAATAATGTTAAGATGCTTGGCTGTCTTTTAAATCTTGGCTTCAATTTCAAACCATTATAAAATAGACACTGGAGAGGGAGAGTAAGGAATAGCCAGAAATATCACCATAGTAAGCTTGTAAGTCTGACTTCTGTCTATAACTGATTGGAATGCCTAAAATGGGGCTACAACGTGCCCAGTGAAGGAGGCTTTCTCCAGAGCCTCTGCATTACATAAGAGTATAGGTGGAATCCTGAACAGCATCCAGAATCTCTAGAGTTGGGAAATTTCCACTTGAAAGGATGGACATACCAGCCTGGAGTGGCTAGAAGAACAGAAGATACTTCTTGCAAGAAAGACCGTCAGGAAAGATACAAAACAATATAGGCAGACTGACTGATTACTATAAGAACAAGCAAGTTGCTCACCCAGGAGACATCAAGGCAAGTGGTCAGGTCCCCCAGAGCAAATCCCCTTCCAAGAGTAAGACTCATTGAGAATGCACACTCGGATTGGTGACCACGTTAGTCACTGATAAGGGGAAGTGAGGGAAAAGCAGCAATGAAGCTGCGAGCTAAGCCCTACAACGTTCAATAGACTCCTGTGAACCTGGGTAGAGATCTGGTTGGCCAGCAGTGTGGCAAGACCTGAGGACTCTTAGGCCCAGAGTCAGTGACATAGCCACAGAGGTCTAGAGTGAAGCGTCTAGCTGATAAGAAAAGAGGACATATACACAAGAACACCCACACTTGCAGATAATACCCACTTGACCTGGCTTCAATGACTGGATGATCAGAGCTCAACCAGAAGAAGATAGAAGAGGAAAAAAAAAAAAAAAAAGAAGAGTAATCTGATACAATTTGATGAACTTGACCTACACCTATTGATGCATTAGCTCAAAAAAGGGAACAAATCTTTACAGCAAGAATCATTCCCACCCCTTACATACACAGAGTAGACAGAGATGGGCAACTTGGACATTGGCTACACAAAGTGGGGTTGGATGGGCTACAAAGACAAGAAGTGACTGGCTTACAAGCTTTCAAGAGGGAACCTAGATCCAGAGGGAATGGAGGAAGGTAGAATCTCCACTGAGTAGTATCCAATCTCTCTCTAGACAGGGCTGATGAAAGAAAATGCAGATAGGTCTCTTGTGGTACAATAATGAATAATTGTTATCAGGACTGATTGTGAGGGTTGGAAATGTAAAGGTAAACTTTTTTTTAGCAAGGACGGGAGTGATTAACTTTGTAGTCTAGGAACGCAGGTCCCTGGGACCATCAAAGGAGAAGAGTGGAGAGCGGGACCCTACCCAGAGAAGCAGTTACACCTGAGGTGGAGGCAGAGACAGTACCATGGAGAGATGAAGCAGCTGGGGACTTTTGACCCAGAGAAGGAGAGGGTCTGTGTGCTGATGACTGGGGGGCAGACTTGTAGTATATACCCCTTGGTTGGTTGATGATGCATGGAAGGGATTGTAACCATGGCAATGAAATGATATACGATAGAATAAATGTAAACCTAATATTCTCCCATGTAAACTATCACATAATTCACAATAAAACATTTTAAAAAAAGAATAATACTAACCAATATCCTTCATAACCACAGATGTAAACATGCTCAACAAAATCCTAGTGAATAGAATCCAAAAATGTATTAAAAAAAAAAAAAAATGTTGAACATCATGACCAAGTAGGATTCATACAAGGAATGCAAGCATGGTGCAGCATTAGGAAAGTAAATCAACATGTTCCACCACATAAATAAAATAAGGGAAAAGAACTACATGATCATTTCAATCAATGCAGAGAAGCATTTGACAAAATCCAACACACATTCCTGATAAAAACAATCAACAAAATTAGAATACAAGGAAATTTCTGCAACATACTTAAAAACATGTCAGTTTGTCATACTGTGGTATCTTACATGTTACTGTGATGCTCAATGATATGTCACTGGTATTTTAAATAACAGACAAAGTAAAACATTATAGTAAAATATGCAAAGACCTGGAGTTAGAAAATCAAAAAGGAAGAACATGCTCAGCATTTCTCAAACTGAAAGAACTGAAGAAAATATCCAGGCCTGGATATACAGTATTGAAGGATTCTAGTGTGGTGTGTTGGATAAGTGCTGGAACACAAGGGCAGTTTTCACCACATTGTTGGCAGTTCAAACTCACTAGCCGCTCCTTGGTAATCCTTTATAGGGTTACTATTAAGTCTTAACCAACTCAATGGTACTAAATAACAACAGCATGCATAGAACATTGAATGATGCATTAACTATCAAAAGAATGTGGAAGGAATACACAGAGTCACTGTCCAAAAAAAGAAATGGTTGATATTCACCTATTTCAAGAAGTAGTATATGATCAAGACCAGTAAAACTGAAAAATTGATTCCAACCAGTGCTAAAGACATTAGTGAAAAACAAGGTCCCACGAATTCATGAAATACAAATTGAATTAATTCAACAAATTGATGCAGCACTGGAGGCACTCACTCATCTATTTCAAGAAATTTGGAAGACAGCTATCTTGCCAACCTCTTGGAAGAGACACATATTTGTGCCCATTCCAAAGAGAGGTGACCCAATGGAATGTCAAAATCAATGAACAATATAATTGGCATCACATGCAAATAAAGTTTTGGTGAAGATAATTAAAAAATGATTGCAACTATCCATCTACAAGAAACTGCTAGAAATTAAAGCTGGATTCAGTAAAGGACAAGGAACTAGGCATAGCATTGCTCATGTGAGATAGAGCTTTACTGAAAGCAGAAAATACCAGAAAGATGTTTATCTGTACTTTATTGACTTTGCAAAGGCTTTTGATTGAGTGGCATCATGACGAACTGTGGATAGCATTGTGAAGAACAGGTATTCCAGAACACTTTATTGTGCTCATGAGGAATCTGCACATATATCAAGAGGCAGTTTTTTTAATGGAACAAGGGGATACTGAATGGCTCGAAATCAGGAAATTTGTGCACCTTTCACCATATTCATTCACTCTGTATTCTCAGTAAATAATCTGAGAACTCAATTATATGAAGAAGAATGTAGCATCAGGGTTGGAGGAAGACTCATTAACAGCTTGTGATATGCAAATGTTACAACTACATACTTGTATGTATGTATACATGTTTGCATACTTGAAGTGAAGAGGTCTTAAATACATACTTACTGATGAAGATCAAAGACTACAGCCTTCAGTATGTATTGAGAACTTCAATCTTTTCTCCATCTATCATAATGTTATTTACTGGTTCAGTTCTTTAGATTAGGTAAATACATACTGAAGTCTGTAGGCTCTGATCTGAATCAGTCAGTAAATAACATCACGTAGCATAGTGGTTACGAATTGGACTGCGAACCGCAAGGTCAGCAGTTCGAAACTACCAGCAGCTCCACGGGAGAAAGATGAGGCTTTCTGCTCCCGTAAAGAATTACAGCCTTGGAAACCCTGTTCAGGGTCACTATGGATCAGAACCGACTCAACGGCACTTAACAACTACAACAGATGAAGAAAAGATTGAAGTTGCCAAAGATTTCATTGTACTTGCATCCGCAATCAGCACGCACAGAAGCAGCCATCAAGATGAAACAATGTATTGCATTAGTCAAATCCACTGAAAATAACACGCTTTAAAGTGTAAAGAACAACAATGTCTGTTGGAGAAGAATATAAAAGTACCATAGGCTGCTAGAAGAATAAAGAAATCTGTATTAAAAGAAGTACAGGCAGAATACTCCGTGGAAGTCAAGACAGCAATAGTTCATCTCATACTATGAATATGCTGTTAGGAGAGAGAACAGTTCCTAGAGAAGGACATCATCTTTGGTAAAATGGTCAGTCAGCAATAAAAGAGAAAGCCCCCAAAGAGATGGATTGACACAGTGACAGCAGAAATGGCTTCAAAATAACAATTCTTAGGATGGCACAGAGCCCGACCTGTTTTGGTTCTGTTGTGCGCACAATGGCTATGAGTCAGAACTGACTGGAAGACCCCTAACAACAAAAATATCAAGGAAATTGCTCACATAATTGTGATGTTGTTGTTGTTAAGTGTTGTCAAGTCAGTTCTGACTCATAACAATGCTCTATAGGGTTTCCAAGAAGCAAATGGTACGTTTGCACAGCCAATTTTGTGGTTCAAATGTCCTTGTGGTCTAGTGCTTATTATTCTATAGCACCAGACATAATTGAAAAGGTAGGTAAATCCCAAATCTTTTGGTCAGATGTCAGACTGCAGATTTCTGACCCACATATCTGCAAAGCCTATGAACCAAGATCGGCAAGTCAGATGGCAAGAAGGCAGGTTGGGTATGTAAGATGGCCAGATGCTAATGATTCCCAGGACCTAGTGGCAATAGGGAAAGCAATAGAACTTAAGGTTGGATGATGAACCAGCTGCAGACTCCTCACTCAGCAGAAATCTAGAAAGTGTTGCCTGACTGTTCAGTATATTAGACCACCTTTTGTTCTATGGAGTTCTGCAGTGTATATGTTACCTGTTGGACTGTCAACCACAAGGTCAGCAGTTCAAGTCCACCAGTGTATCCATGGCTAAAAGATGATGCCTTCTATTTCCCAACAGATGAATAGTTGTGGAAGCCCTGTGCAAGGTCGTTATGAGTTAGAAACAAGAAGGTGCCACACCACCATCACCACCACTTGGTCTATATACACGTTCTTCATGAGCACAATTAAGTGTTCAGGAATACCCATTCTTTAAACTTTTATCCATAGCTTCTCATGGAACACACAGTTGGAAGCCTTTGCATAGTCAATAAAGTGCAAGTAAACATCTTTCTGGAATTCTCTACTTTCAGTCAAGATCCAACTGAATGAGCATTTGATATGTCTTGTTCTACCTTCTCTTGAATCCAGCTTTAATCTCTGTTAATTCCATGTTAATTTATTGTTGCAACCAATCTTGAATTATCTTCAGCAAAATTTTACTTCCATGTAATATTAATGATATTGCTCTCTGATTTCTGCATTCTGTTGGGTCACCTCTCTATAGAATGGGCACAAATATGGATCACTTCTAACCAGTTGTCCAGGTAGCTGTTTTCCAAATTTCTTGTCATACATATGAGTGAACACCTATAGGGCTATATCAGTTTCTTGAAAGATTTCAATTTGTATGCCCTCAATTTCTGGAGCCTTGTATTTCAGTGCTACTTGGGCATTTTGAGTACCACCAGTTATTGATCAACAATCGTTGGAGAAGGATGTCATGCTGGGTAGGGTGGAGGGTCAGAGAAAAAGAGGAAGACCTCCAACGAGATGGATCGGCCAGGTGGCATCATTGAT
>NW_006409139.1:222218-232424 GCF_000296735.1 Chrysochloris asiatica
CTTCCAAGCATGGAGAGAAGGTCTACTTCTGGTTCATTTGTCTCAGATATTTTATCTTTTTTCTGGACATGTGCTGATATGGTCTTCTGCTTTTGCTTCTTGGACTGGACATGATTAATGTTTATCTGTGGTCCTAGTATTTAATTAAGTATGTGTTTTGGTAATATTTTATGTTTTCTGATTACCTCCAGGAAGGTGTGATCAAGATGTGGTCTTCCCTTTTCACTCTCCTTATTGCTTAACTTAGAGTAACTTTTTTTGAGCCTCCATGGGCTTGGGCCTCGGCAGCAGGCCTTTTGGGCCTCGGGCTGGTGGGTTGAGCCTAGGGTGGGCGGTTTGGGCCTCCAGGGACCTGGGCATCAGCAACCGGTCTGCAGGAAGGTTGGGCCTCCGGCTGGTGGTTGGGCCTTGGGCAGGCGGTTTGGGCCTCTGGGGGCCTGGGTATCAGCAGCTGGGCATCGGGCGGCTTGGGCCTCAGCGGGAGGGTTGGGCAGATTCAGCCTTGGGGGGCCTGTGCCTCAGGGACCGGGCTGAGGGTGGGTTGGGTCTCAGGGGCACTGGGCCTTGGTGACCAGGCTACATGGTGGATTGGGCCTCAGGGACCCTGGGCCTCAGCAACCTGGCTACGCGGAGGTCGCGCGTAGGCAATTTGGGCCTTGGTTGGGCCTGGGCCTTTGTGACCAGTCTGTGGGTGGGTTGGGCCTCAGGGCAGGCCTTGGCCTCAGTGGGAGTGTCTGGGCCTTGAGAGAGCCTTGGCCTCAGTGGGCAGGACTGTGCCTTGAGTGTTCCTGAGCCTTGGTGGCTTGGCAGAGGGCTGGTCTAGTCCAGGGCAGTAGAGGGCTGGGGTTAGTGGCTGTAGGGAGGTATTGTCCATATCTGATGATGTAAAAAATGCCTCTCTCAGTCTCTTTGTACCATAGGTACCCCAAATTTCCTGATATCCGCGCCGATAGCCCTCTCTATTTGTTCGGTGTTGTTAGTTTATGCTTCCTTTTCTCTGGAAATGCAGCCTTCTAAGTGGGGTTGCTCTAGCTCGGCATTCCAAGGTCTGCAGGGGGCAGAGGCACTCGTTGGTGCGGGCACGGAAACGGGAGCCACATGCAGTAGGCAAAAGCTTAAAATGCCTGTAATTCCTCAGAAATTTGATCTTTTAAAAAAAAAACGAGTTCAGAATGTTGAAATATAAGATCTTATGTTTGTTCAAAGGCTGTCTGTCTGCTAGACAGAGGTTTTCTATGTACGAATCCACCCCTTTTCACCAGAGTCTTACCTGAGCTGCCTGTTCCGGGAAGTGCCACCCTCTCATCCCAAGAACATTAGTTTTACACTCATCCTATTGTATTTTGTTTAATACAATGAATGCAATTCCCTCCATGCATCAGCATTCAACAGTAATTTCTTCTACTCCCTCTGTTATTTTTTGTTTTGTTTCATTTTTTCTTGATGTACACAAAAACTGTCAGGAATAT
This sequence comes from Chrysochloris asiatica, assembly GCF_000296735.1. Classification (NCBI taxonomy): domain Eukaryota; kingdom Metazoa; phylum Chordata; class Mammalia; order Afrosoricida; family Chrysochloridae; genus Chrysochloris; species Chrysochloris asiatica. The sequence goes on from NW_006409139.1 coordinate 223,688, forward strand.
ATAATCATTTAAACAACTCAAGGGCACATTCTGCAAGCCTGCCTTCTGGCTGCCAAAACACAGCCTTTCTCTTTCCATGATTTCTCAGCTGTTCTATGTGTTGATGTGATCAGCTCTGCCTCCATTTCTGGTGTTGCTCCTTATCTGGATAGGGTCTCAAATTCTTCTCATGCTCTTCTTTCTTGATGCTCCTAGGGTCCTCTGTTCCTGGAATGTAAGTTTAACTACTCTACCCTTTATGGTACAAAACTTCTGCCTTTACATTTGTGACAATTCTATCTTCTTTTGATGCTTTATCCATCATTCAATGTTTTGTTCATGAAACCCCTCAATACTGCAAGTTTAGGATAGAATTTTTTATTCAGTTCTTTCAGCTTGGGACATGCTACACATGTTCCTCTCTTTTGGTTTTCTAATCCCAGGTCTTTGTACATTTCATTATAATAGTTTATTTTGCATTCTAGAGATGTTCTTAGAAATTTCTGTTCAAATGGAACCTAATTTACTGTGCATACTTTTTCCAAAAACACAATTTTTATATGTATTTTTATAAAAGACTCAGTGGTATACAGTGAACACATTCTTGCAGTTTCCATTAAATTTTTCTGTTTTCTTGCATTCTCTCAGATGAGGAGCATCATAAATACCCTTACTGATTTGTCAGGAATCTAGTTATAGAACTGGTGACATAGACCTTCCCTTCATGTACATAGGAATTTGATAACTTGGTCTAGCAGCTTGGTGAATTCAATTAGCTAACATGAAGAAACAATGCAGTTCCAAGCAAGGTTCTTTCAGCCTCTAAACATACCTAGAAAAATACCCAAATCCCTCTCTCTATATATGAGTCAAGAATCAGAATCTTCAGAGTGGTCTGGAGCTCAATAAAACTCTGAGGGACAGATAACTGAGATTTTCATGGGAGTATGGGCTAATTCATCTACCACTTGTCTGTCAGTGTGTCGTACTGTGGTGGATTGTAAGTTTCTGTGATTCTGGAAGTTATGCCATAGGTATTTTAAATACCAGTAGGGTTACCCATGGTGGATAGGTTTCAGATGAGCTTCCAGATAAAGACAGACTAGGAAAAAGGAGTGACAAACGACTTTCAAATATTTAGTCACTGAAAACTTCATGAATAGCAGAGAAACACTGTCAGATTTTGTACCAGAAAATGAGTCCCTCAGGTTGGAAGGCACTCAAAATGCAACTGGGGAAGAGCTGCCTCCTCAAAGTAGAGTTGACAGTGATGAAAAAGAGGAAGACCCCCCAGTGAGATGGATTGGCAAAATGGCAGTATCAATGGGCTCAAGTGTGGCAACAATTCTGGGGTTGGCCCAGGACTGGGCAGTGTTTCATTCTGTTGTGTATAGGGTCATTATGAGTTGGTACTGACTCAATGTCACCTAACAACAACAGCATAAACTAATTTATGGCTAATACTATTCTGGTGTGGCAGTGCGGGTTAATGAGTTGGACTGAAAGATTTATTTGATCCACAAGGTCAGTGGTTCAAGCTCACCAGGTATTCTTTGGAAACCCTATATATAGGGTCACTGTGGGTCAGAACTAACTCAATGGCAGTTAATAACAACAACATTGTATTTTAAAAGAAAAAAGTTCATTACCTCTTGAAACATCTTTTACTTGCTTATCCTTCACCAAGTAAATAGGTAAAAAGATGTTAAACAGAAAGCAGAGGTTTGGACTATAAATTCTTCAGAAACACAATTTATTTTCAACCAAATGAAAAAGACCCCAAAACTGTACCACTACCTTGTTTTTCAAGCAAGTTGCCTCTAGGGTCTATTTCAAATAGCAAAGGCTATTTTATGAGTTGCCTTGCAAAGGCAAGGCTGCAGAAAAATAATTAGTGGTATCTGGGAAAGACAGGAGAAAAGAGAACTAGATATGTATTTGGAATAGTGGAATTTAGAGTTTCTCTCAATCGTATTTGTAGCTAGTATGTTTCATATTGCAAATACAGTCACTGTAGATTTGAGATGGCACCTTGAAACTCTGGAAAAGTACTTTCATGTTTACTAACCAGGTCTTGCAATATTCATGGCAGTTTTTAAGATGGATGCTTTCAACCCTGTTCATTCCCATTGGGCTATATCCCTGACTGTTCTACTTCCAGGATCCTATGCTTCCCGTTTTGGTATCCATACATTCTGTCACTCATTCATTCATTTATCTAGCATACAATAGACAGTATAATTGATAATATGACAGATTCTTGCACCAGATTGTTTAAGTTCAAATTTGACTTCAACATTTATAAGCTCTGTAGCTGTCAAGTTGTTATTGTTGTTGTCAGGTGCCATCGAGTCGGAACCAACTCATAGCGACCCCATGCACAGCAGAACAAAACAATGTCTGATCCTGGGCCAACCCCACCACCGTTGCCACTCTTGACACCATCAATGATGCCACCTGGCTGATCCATCTCGTTGGAGGTCTTCCTCTTTTTCTCTGACCCTCCATTTTACCCAGCATGACATCCTTCTTCAGCGACTGTTCCCTCCTGACAATATATCCAAAGTATGAGAGACAAAGCTTAGCCATCCTGGCCTCCAAGGAGCACTCTGGCTGCACTTCTTCCATAACAGATTTATTGGTTCTTTTGGCAGTCCATGGCACTTTCAGTATTCTCCTCCAACACCACAACTCAAAGGCATCAATTCTTCTACAATCTTCCTTATTCACTGTCCAGCTTTTGCATCCATATAAGGTTATTGAAAATACCATGGCTTGGGTCAGGCGCACCTTAGTCCTCAAGCTGACATCTCTGCTTTTCAACACTTTAAAAAGTTCCTGTGCAGCAGATTTGCCCAATGCAATATGTTGTCTGATCTCTTGACTGCTGTTTCCATGAGTGTTGATAGTTGATCCAAGAATGAAGTCCTTGAGCAAAACCACTGAAACATCTGTGTGTGTGTGTGTGTGTGTGTGTGTGTGTGTGTGTGTGTATGAAGTTTATTATCAAGCAGATGACTTACAATTGTAGAGTCTCAGGTCTCCAGCAAAAAAAAAAAAGAGAGAGCCTTTTCTGAGTGTCCATTATGTTAGGAGTAGGCCACATACCCAAGCAAAGAATAGGATTGCCCTTTAGGGTATCCAAGGCTGTAATCTTTACAATTACATACTGCCACATCTTTCTCCCAACCTGTGGGTTCAAACCATCAGCCTTTGGTTTAGAAGCCCAGTGCTTAGTCACTACAACACTGTTGTTGTTGTTGTTGTTAAATGGCATCGAGTTGGTCCTGACCCATAGCGACCCTGTATAGGGTTTCCAAGGAGCAGCTGGTGAGCTTGAACCACCGACCTTGCAGTTCAAATGGCTTTGCAGTCTGGTGCATTAACCCACAATGCCACACCAGGACTCCCACTACAACATTGGTGGCTGTGTGCCGTGGAGTCAGTTCTGACTCATAGCGACCCTGTACAGGGTTTCTGAGGTTGTATATCTTTACGGGAGCAGAATGCCTCATCATTCTCCCACGGAACAGCTGGTAGTTTTGAACTGCTGACCTTGTGGTTCGCAGCCCGATTCATAACCACTACCCTACCAGAGCTCCCTAGGGCTCTTTAATTACTTAGTCTCCCTCAATTTTTCATTTTAAAAAGCTTAATAATATTGTCGACCTTATAGGATTTTTATGAGTAATAAAAAGGTAGATCAGTTAATAGTATAATACACATAGAAGAGTAATTGTTGTTGTTTTTAGGCCTGGCTTCAGACCAAGTACACTAAGAAATTCAATGGAATGTGAGTTTCCTGCCCTGCAGAAAAACCCACAATTCAGTTGAAAAGAATAAGTTATATACAAAACTATTAAACAAAAAAACAAGTCAAGACAGGGTTGTGAGAGTTATTGTCAAGAGAACCAGACTGGTAGCATTAGAGAAAATCAAGGAAATGAGACGTCACATTAGGATAGACTGATCAAGAAAATAAATTGGAATTGGTTGAAATGAGGAGTTGAAAGTCTAGCTGAGTGTCAAGTATCATGTTGAATGGACATTGAGGGTTCATAGGAGGAAATAAAAATAACAAAAATAGCAACAACAATGAATAATAACTAACATCTTCTAGAAGCTGAGTACTAAGTTATATGCAAATTACTTGATAGATATTCTTATTTTAATCTCGAAACAGCTTTGTAAGTTATAAGATATTTTATACTCATTTTACAGATGTAAAAACTGAGTAAATATCTCTGAGCTACTTATCTTATGAATGGTAGAGTCAGCCTTCTAACCCACATCTGTAGGGCTCCAGATCACACAACAATTACCACTAAATTGTATTATTTGAGAACCCAGTCAGGTAGATGAGAGTACACATCTACATCCACAATCCATAAGATGAAATTGTTACTGTGGGCAAATTGCTGGATTGATGAGTCTATTTCTATACCGGAGAGCTGGACACATTCATATCTGTCTCTCCCAGGAGTTTGGTGGGTTATAGTCAATGATGTTCACATAAATACCTAGCATATTATGTTGTTGTTAAGTACCTTTGAGTCAGTTCCGACCCATAGCAACCCTGTATAGGGTTTCCAAGGACCTACTGGTGAGCTTGAACCACCGACCTTGCAGTTCAAAAGGCTTTGCAGTCTGGTGCATTAACCACACACCACACCAGCATATTATAGGTGTATATTTAATATAAGGTTCCTTTTTTTATTTGCCTGCTGTTAGGTCTCCTACCGATCCTTCTATTTTGGTAAAATTGGCACTATTTTAAAACTTTAATCTTCATCTGCAAGGCTAGATTGAACTGTCTCAATGTTTCTTTCAGTATACCTGGGGATCTGATTTTGTGTTGTGACCTGGGTGGGAATAGGCAACCCTCAAAAGACTAATTTCTGGATTGACTTGCCTTGTCTAGGGAATCCATCCAGTGACATATTTGGGAATGTTTGCAACCCTTTCCCATCTTTCCTTCCCATCAAAATGCCAACACACCCTTTGAAAGACCTTCAGATTCCACTTCCACCAGACAACATAACAGTCAAGCTAATTAATGGTCTGTCTGCCCCTCTCCAGTATAAGTGTGCGCTCCCAGTGGTTTAAAGGAATGGGGGAGTAGGGAGCAGAGGGCCAGGGTTTAGGGCCTCTGGGACTTGACCCCAAAGCTGTCTGAACCTCAAGAGTCAAAGCAAATCCAGGAAAGAATGGCAGGTTTTGTTGTAAGATCAACCCCCAATCAATATGGTACAATTTCATAGCTCATTATTTCTGTGTGTGCCAAAACACACTTGGGAAGAGGGTAGGAAGAGTGATGGAGGCTGAGAGGAGGGCAAGGGAAAAATCATATGGAAACAATTAGTGGAACTTTCATTCAAAAAAGCATTAAGGTACTTGTAGCACTAAAGTTAAAATGACCTCTAGGCCGGGACCATAATTCACCAACACTTAATACCATTTACTCTGCAGATGTGCATTTTATACAGAAATATCAGCTTACCACTTTGAAAAATTAACCTATTGAAGGCTGTCAAATTCTGACGCCCTCATGGGGGTATTATATACTGTATTGTCTACAAGCTCTCTGTTTTGCCCCACCCCCACCCCAAGAATCAAGGATGTCCAGGCTAATGAGGAAATAAGGTGTCCCAAAAGGGGGTGGATAAGAGATATAAAGATATGAATAGAAATGCTGGTTATCCTACAGAGAATGTACTTGTTTCTTATATACCAAAGCACAAAAGGTTTAGGGAAATGACTCCTTGGACTCAAACACACATACATTAAGGATTTCTAAGTCAAAAAGTCCAGAAGGAGTAAAGAAGGAAGTGACAAAGGAGTTAGCATGAGGATAAAGTATAACTAAGTGTGCTAATATGTCTACGTGATAATTATTGCAGTAGCAATGATAAACCTGTGACTTTTGTAACAAGATCATTTTGTTAAATTTGTTTTCTCCTATTTTCTAGAAAAATGTGATGCCAATTAAAAAAAAAACATAATAGAGTAGCAACTTCCACATGTCCACTAGACAGTTAAAGTGATCCATTGTTTTTAAGGTTGATAGAAATGGACACTCTCTGACAATGTAAGTAAAAAGCTAACAAAACAAAATTTCTTAATCCAATTTAGTAATAGCTTTCAAAACCTTAAAAATATGTGTACATAAGACCCAATAATTCAACTTATAGGAAAATAAGTATATGAAATTTGAGATTTATATAAGTTACCATAACTTTGTTTTTTTGAGAACTGGAAAATATCTAAAATCTTATACCAGAGTTTGGTGAAATATGGCACACACACATATAATGCAATGAATACAACCATTAAAATCATACTTCAAAAATATTGATAAACATGAAAAAAAAAGTCCTTGTTGAATTGATAATAGATAAAAAGCAAGCTACAGAGAAAGGGGTTAGTGGTTGATCTTACAGTCCAGGAACTGAGGACCCTGGGATCATCAAGGGAGAAGAGAGGAAGCGGAGTGTGGGACCCTACCCAGAGAAGCAGTGACACCAGATATGGAGGCAGAGATGATGACATGGAGAGACAGAGCAGCTGAGGACTCTAGACTCATGGAGGGAGAGGGGATGTGTACTGGTGGCCAGGGGGCAGGCTTACAGGGTGTGCCCTTTGGTTGTGTGAATGATTGTATGTTCCTGAGTATTTTGTTATAAATCCAAAATAAATAAATAAAAATAAAAATGGGGAATAGAAGCAAATACTCCTGTGAATGATGATGCATACAGGGGATTATAATCATTGATTGGAATGAAATGAATGAAATATGATAGGATGAGTGTAAAATTGATTTCCCCCCATGGAAACTATCACTCAATTCACCATAAAAACTTTTAAAAAATTATAAGAATAATATTAAGAGAATACAGCAACAATAAAAACAACTAAAACCCTAAAAAAAACAAAACAAAACGAAATCTACAAATCAGTATTTTCAGCATATTCCCATATTCTGCAAATCCATATGCATCTATAAATATAAAATACCAAGTCCTGTTAATATCTTTGGCTCATGGTAGTGGTGGTGTGCCGTGGAGTTGGTTCTGACTCATAGAGACCCTGTATAGGGTTTCTGAGGATGTAAATATTTATAGGAGCAGAAAGCCTCAACTTTCTTCCACGGAATGACTGATAGTTTCTAACTAGCTGACCTTGAGGTTAGCAGCCAGACTCAAAACCAGTACGCTACCAGAGCTCTTTTCTTTATCTCATGAAGATCATGTATTTTCAGTGATTTAAGCTGTTTGATTTTGCATTTAGTAAGTACTATCTTAGTCCAGAATCAACTTGATGGCAATGGGTGGGATCTTAGTCCAGGAAGAAAACTCTAAATCAGATTATAAATTGGTAATTTTGGCTTTTGAATGACTCCCTTCTTTTCTGTCTTATTCTCACTTAAGATTCTTTAGGAGTTTTCCCTGGGTGGTAAAAATGGTTAACACACTAAGCTGCTAACCAAAAGGCTGGAGGTTTTAGATATCCAAAGTTACATTAGAAGAAAGGCCAGGTGCTGTACTTCAGAAAAATCAATCACTGAAAGCCTTATGGAGCACAGTTCTACTCTAGCATGTGTGGGTCATCATGAATCAGAATCCACTTTACAGCAACTGGTTTCATTCAAAATGTCTCCAGGCTCAGTACCTGACATGCCTTAGTTCCCTGATGCTGTCAAAACTCCTCTCCTAATCTGTACTTTTGACAAGAATCATTAGATCTCGGTGGTATAGGAAGTGATACTTGATAGGAATTCCAGTTTTATATATTTTATTAAATAGTATATTATCTCTGAACCTTACTCTTTTCCTTATAAAATAAAAATATAATGCCTATTCCATAAGCTTGCAGGGGAAATGAAATTTTGCAAAATGTACATACTGTGTTTGGTTATGTTGTCTGTTGTTAAGTGCTGTCGAGTCAGTTCCGACTCATAGAGATCCTGTATAGGATTTCCAAGAAGCAGCTGATGAGTTTGAACCACTCACCTTGTGATTCAAATCAACTTTGCAGTCCAGTGTACTATCCTTCAGTGCCACACCAGGACTCCAGTTCCCCTTAGTTAATGACTCACTCACTGCCATCAAGTTGATTAATACTCATCGCAACCCTGTATAGAGTTTTGGGGCTGTATATCTTTACAGAAACAGAAAAACTCCTCTTTCTCAGAGCAGCTGGTGGGTTTGACCTGCTGACCTTGTGATTAGCAGACCAGTGCTTATCTTACAGTGCCACAAGGGCTCCTTAATGACTAAATATCATGAATGAATGTGTGTTGATTCCATTGTTTTTGTTTTTGTTACATGGCTTTGAGTTGGTTCTGACTCATAGCAACCATGTATACTGTATGTGAGGAGAATTTGATGGGTTTGAACCACTGACCACACAGTTATCATTCCAGTGCTTTATCCTACAGTGCCACATCAGGACTCCATGGTAGTAGGTATCATCTCACTAACTCCATATGATGATACATTATTATATGCTTTATGCAGATATGTTGAAGACCTCACAGTACATATCTGAACTAGAAATGTACTCAGACTACAAGTACTGAGTGGAGATAGGCAGGACATCTTAAGCTTCACTCCTTCCAGCATTTATCAGAGAATTCATGCTGGCTTCTCCAATATCTTTAATTATAAGGATTGTTGTTGTTGTTGTCAGGTGCCATCGAGTCAGAACCGACTCATAGCGACCCCATGCACAGCAGAACGAAACAATGCTCGATCCTGGG
>NW_006409139.1:234214-241729 GCF_000296735.1 Chrysochloris asiatica
TTTCCTTCTTTCTTGTCTTCTTAATGACTTTTTGCTCTCTTCATGTATGATATTCTTGATGTCATCCCACAACTCTTCTGGTCTTTGGTCTTTAGCGTTTAATTATAAGGATTACCTATATCTATAATGGAGTTCTGGTGTGGCTCTGTGGGTTAATGCGTCAGACTGCAAAGCCATTTGAACTGCAAGGTCAGCAGTTCAAGCTAACCAACGGCTCCTCAAAAACCTATACAACATTGCTATGGTTTGGAACCGACTCAACGGCACTTAACAACAACAACCACATACCTATAACACTATTTTACAGCCTGTGAATTTGTCATAATATGAGCATGTTGCTATGATTCTGAAAGCCATGCCACTGTTTCAAATAACAGCAGGATCAATGAAGCTATCAGACTAACACATAGTAGGAATGTTGTTGTTGTTGTTAAGTATCATCGAGTAAGTTCCAACCCATAGTAACCCTGTACAGTCTCCTAGGAGCAGTTGGTGAGCTTTAACTGCCAACTTTGCTGATCAAACTCACTTTGCAATCCAGCGCATTAACCCCACATTGCCACTAAGAGGTGGTAATGTACTTTCAAAACATAGCTAATAAGAATCCTAAGAATCACAACAAAATATTTTCCAATATAATGCTGGAAGATTCAGGTGTAGCAAGGTATGTGTGGGAAACAGAGGCAAGTATTTACCTCCAGGTACAAGTTCAAGGGATGCCAGAGGAAATGCAGAATGACATTCTTAGGAACTACAAATATAAAGGCACTTAACAACTAACTGGAAAAGATGGAAGGTATTCTGATATTTCTATATCTATTCATCTTGAAATGGGGAGAAGAGGTGAATCTATAGATTGCTATTGGATGCTGGAATTGGTGAGTTTGCAATTTACAGATTGCTCTTGAGTGCCCTTTACCCTCCCTCTGGGAGGATGAGCACTCTAATTGGAGGGCACTGCATAATGGCGGACAACAGTGGATTTAAACATAACAATGATCATGAAAAGGATGCAGGACAAGACAATGTTAACTTCTGTTATACAAAATGTCACCATGAATAGGAGTGAACTTGACAGCAACTAACAATATCTCCATTAAGTTAAGGCCCCTAGTTAAGGGAAGAAGAAAGGAGAATCAGAAAGAATACCTTGCAATAACAAATTCTTAGTGCCTTCAAATTAAATTGCATATTTCACAAAAGCTGTTGCTTAGTCATCTAATTATCAGGTTGACCCAGAATGGACCCTCTTGAGAAAATGAGAAGTATGAATGAGGCACCATAGCTTATTCTGGTATCTGTTCTGATATCTCAGTTGCCCTCAAGCAGTAGTTCTCAGATGTGACAGCACATTGGAATTACTTAAGGACTTTTAAGAAGTACTAATACTTGTGTCCTATCCCCAGAAATACTAATGAAATAGAAGTATTTCTCAAAGGGAACTCATCTTTACCCAGAAAATTATTAAAATGAAAACTCCTTTGATTTCAGCCCATAACCAAACCAATCAAACCTACTTCTGTGAAGTTGAGTGTTGTAGGATAAGCAGTGGACTGCAAGATTGACAGTTAAAACTCACCAGCTTCTCCTTGGAATCCACATGTGGGGTGACTATGAGTTGGAACTGACTCAATGACACTTAACAACAACAACAACATAGCAACCACATAGGACAGTGTAGAACTGTCCTATAGGGCTCCCAGGGCTGTACATTTTTATGGAAGTGTAGATGAAATGCTATCACATCTTTTTCCCATGGAATGGCTAATGGATTCCAAACAGTAGCCTTCTGGTTACCAGCCAAGTGCTTTAACTACTGTGCAATCAGAGTTTCTGAAATCCCCCCATCTTGCTGTTAACCCTGTAAGGGGTTTTAAAAGCTTTAAACCTTTATGGAAGCAGAAACTTTCATCTTCTCCCATGGAGTGGCTGGTGGTTGTAAACTACCAACCTTGTGGCTAGCAGTCCAATGCTTAGTCTACAGATCCACCAAGGCTCTTGGGAATGAGGTGAAGCAATCTGTTTAAGCAAGTTTCTAATAAATATTAAAATCCATAAAGCACTTTTCAAGGGCAGGATGTGAGCATCCTAGTTTTATAAGCTCCATTGAAAATTCTAATGCACAACCAAGGTCAAGAACCACTGTTCTAGATCCTGAGGATACTCGGACCTTGTGGACATCCACCCCGACTTTCATATCACCTCCATGATTTTTTATTATACTCACATGGAGTCTTTTGGAGACAGTTTTCTATTATTCCTAGGTGAGATATCTAGGTTTGCCATTGTATGGAGGGGTATTAAATCCTACAATCTATGCATCAGTGGGCCAAAGTCAATTACTTTCCAGTTACAAATTCTTGAAAACAATCAAGTCAAGTGGTTCAGATAGGACCAAGAGAGGGATAAACTCATAGAGCCAGCAAAAGAGCCATCAGGTCCCAAACAGGTTGGTAAATAAGAAAGTCGTCAACTCAATCACCTTGCAAAAGCTTTGAAATATGAGGGTAAATCTTAAAAACTATTAAGAAAAAATGTGAAACTGTTGTTTCTTAATACATCCTCCATCTAAGGTCATATACTTATGAAAGTTGTGCCTCCATCTTTCTAATTATTCCCCAAAGAACTCTGCATTCTTCAGTTTATACCACATTAAAATGCCTGTTTCTGGCATCCTCCTGGTGTGCACTGGACTGCAAAGTCTGTTTGAACCACAAGGTTGGCAGTTTAAGCTCACCAGCTGTTCCTTGGAAACCCTATACAGGGTCACTATGGGACAGAATTGACTTGAAGTCATGTAACAACAACAAGGGCACAATTTATTACTTTTAAATGTTCTTTGAGTTTGGGCAACAAAAAGAAGTGTGAAGGGGCAAGTTCACAGCTGTAGGATGAATGGTATAAGGTTTTTCAATGACATTCTTGTATGACAGAATACTTGCTGCTCTTTAAGAATGAGCAGGTACATTTCATAATGGAAAAGAAAATTCCTAGGCAAAATATTCCTGGCCTTTTTCTCACTAATGGAGTTTTCAAATTCCCTAAACCTTCTCCATACCAATGTTCTTCCTGTGTCTTAAAAAAATCTTTCAAGATTTCCCTTTTGGAGTTCCAAAAAATAGAAACTTTCTGAACTGACCTCTCTACCTTGAATTGTCTCAGCAGATATTCTCAGATGCCACTATTTTGATTGGATCTTTCTTTTTGAAGGAGGAGAGAAATTTCTGCAGCTATCCTGGAGTGGCACTATAGAATAAGCACTGGGATCCACTGGTTACAGAGACATGTTTAAATACATTTGGTTAAAACTAAACCCACCCATATATGAATACAAACCCTGTAGCAATGCTTTTCAACTTTTCCTAGTACAAGGGTTGTTGTTGTTGTCAGGTGCCATCGAATCGGAACCGACTCATAGCGACCCCATGCACAGCAGAATGAAACAACGTCCGATCCTGGGTCAACCTCACTACCACTGCCACAGTTGACACCGTCAATGATTCCACCTGGCCGATCCGTCTCTTTGGGGGGTAGTAAGTATAAATGCAAGCTCATTGTTTTTGTGCTTGGGATCCCACAGTAAGCCCATGAACTGTTAGGGTTCGATGCAGCATAGTACTAAAAAACCAATAACAATGATCATCATGTTTCTCCTGAGAAAAACTACATACATGCATATGGTAGTGGAAAGAATTTGACCCAGATAGCCAAAGTTCTGACTGAGCTTGAATCCTGGCTTTGCTATTAAAAGATACATTGACTTGAACAATTCTGTTTTCCTTTCTGTATCTCAATTTCTTTAGCTATGAATTGATTAGTAAGACTCATTTTAAGTTTGAAAGAGATTGACCATACTTTTACTGTCCTTTTAAAGAATGTCTTCAGACTTACTGCTGAGAGGTAGCTGGGATCTCGGCAGGAGGACACTGTCTGAATTCTCAAAAACACTCTATGGGACCTGTTTCTTAGTATTCATGCAGGTCACCTAAGTTACAGTGCATGTGTTCAGATAACCAAACTACATTACATTTATATTTCCATTTACAAAACATGATTGACAGGATATTTCACTAGCTCTCATAATAACCCTGAGGTAGCTAATAGCATCCTCATTTTACAACTGGGAAGCTGAGGTAAGACAAACTAACTTGCCTCCAAAACAGGTAGCTACTAAATAAATACAGCAGCTGAGCTAGGACTGAAGCTCATTATCGTCTTACTTACAACTGGACTATAAACTTAGCTGAAAAAACATAATACCTATTTTAAAACTGCATTTGAAAACAATAATCAGAAGCTTGGTCATAGTCTGTCTAATGTTCCATAAGTGATTTAAGGAGTATCAGGTTCTCCCATTTGCTAAGCATTTCTATTCCTTTCTCAGACACCTTGTTGTTGTTGTTGTGGTTAAGTACTGTCGAGTCAATTCTGACACATGTTGTTGTTGTTGTTAAGTGCCGTGGAGTCGGTTCCGACTCAGTGACTCTGTATAGGGTTTTCCGAGGAGAAGCTGGTGAGCTTGAACTGCCGACCTTCTATTTCAAACAGATTTGCACTCTGGCACATTAACCCACAGTGCAATTCAAGAACTCTGCCTTGAGAAAAATTAGTAGGATTTTAGGTAGAGTGTTGATATTTTCATGAGTGTTTCTTTGAGTATTTAACCTTGTATTAACATAAATCAAGATGTATTGCTATTAGGGTTCCAGTTCATGCATGCTTTTTCCAAGCAAGGTATATTCAAACATGTCTCTGTGGTCAGTGGATAGCTGCAGAAAACTTCTCTTAGTAATACACTTATCTTAATTTTATTATCGTGTTGTTAAGTGCCATCAGGTCAGTTCCTACTCATAGTGACACTATATAGGGTTTCTGAGGAGCAGTTGGTGGGTTTGAGCCACCAACTTTGTGGTCAGCAGTCCGGTGCTTTTCCTACAATGTCACATCAGGTCTCCCCCCTTCCTCTAAGGACAAATGTAATCTTATCAGAAATTAGCAGGACAATAACAGGAAGAGGGTGGGCCTGTGGGGAAAGAAGACAGGCTACAAACATAGGCCCATGGGAGGCCTTTAATCAGAGGCTGGCAGCCAGGATATTATTTTGAGTTGAAAACATGGGGAGGGAGCCACTACTTCCAGAGACAAGAAGAATGTACATCATCCAAATTGCTGTCGTGATATCTTTTTTGCCTGGATCTGAAGACTCAGTCTATCTTGACATGGACACAGACATTTATGCTGAGCTCATTTTCATCACTAATGACCTTCAAAGGAATTCCCAGATGGTACAGACAGATAAGTGCTAGACTACTAGCTGAAAGGTTGATGATTCAAACTCACCCTGAGATGCTTTGGAAGATAGGCTTGGAGATCTGCTCCTGAACCCTATGTAGCACAGTTCTTCTCTGACACACATCAAAATCAATTTGATGGCAACCAATAACACAACAAGGAATTCTAAGGAGAACCATATAACCAGTAAAATGATGAAGGCAGAGTCCTTGGCCAGAAGAAAGACATTTAGTCCTAATCTTATCCTATGCTTATACACACTACAGTATTATTTCTGTCAGTAATCCAGAGGCTATTAATCATACCATTGACTAACTCAGACTATCAAAATCTGTACTCACTCCCTATGATCCTAACTCTCACACATCCTCAGATATCCTGACTAGAAAACATCTAGACTTTCTCAGACCAGTACACCTGTTAGCAAAGAATTCCCATTTTCCTTGACTCTCAGATTTCAAATCTTAAACAGTTCCAAACTACTTTCTCTTACCTCACTGAACCACATAACATCACTTTATCTCAGTGGAGATAAGGAATATTTGACAGATTTTCTGGGCATAATAACCCTTTAAACACTTGGTATAAATAATAGAGCCAACATAAAGGACTATATAGTTATATAACTATCGCAAAAGAAAAGGTGAAGATAGAGTAAATATTGCCAGAACTTTTACAACCTTCTTCTCTGCACAAAATGACAATTATGTTCTATACCAAGACTATGAAAATACTCAGTTCAGAAACTGACTTTTGTCTTAACTATCCTGTTGAATATGGTATAATTTCCCTTATGTATAGCCACACACATCTGTTCCTAGAATTCTTCCAGAACAACTTGATTTCCTTGACACTTTACTTTGGTTTTATTTGTTGTCATAGACATAGCTTTCTTTACGTCTTCCCATAATGCTATTCTCCATTTATAAAAGCAATTAATCTTCGTGTCTACTTAAACTTTCTGAAGCTAGATGATAAAATGGATTGAGATGTCAGTCAAAAAAGCCTGGTGTTCTGGAAATCTCAGACATAGTGTCTGGGAGATGGGTCTTTGGGGGCAATTAAAAGATAATGTCAATAGAGCTGAACAATGTGACAAGCTAATGGTCTCCTGCTGTCAAAGAAGAGGTCTCAGAGAAACTGAGACATTATTTTCAAAGCCGGAGACCATTATCCTGTCACAGCACCATCCTCCAATGACTTGGCTACTATTATAGCCAGTGATTAGAACAATAAATAAAAAAAGATGCAATAGAAGTAAGTGCATATTTTCTCAGCTAAGCAGCAACCTGACTGATCTAACTGGCTGAGGTTAAAGGTGAGGCTCACCAGAAACCTCTGGCTATGAACATGTGTGTCTGAGCCATGGATTCTAGTGAAATTTCCAATTTGTCCTTGTCTATAGTTTTCCTTAAGGAGCTCTGGTAGCATAATGATTATGAATTGGGATGCCAGTATCAAGGTCAGCAGTTCAAAACTGCCAGCAGTTCCATGGGAGAAAGATGAGACTTTCTGCTCCAGTAAAGATTTACAGCCTCGGAAACCCTGTACAGGGTCACTATAGGTTGGAATCGACTCAACAGCATTGAACAACACTAGCTTTCCTTATAACCAAGATTGTATTTTTCACTGCTAGATACCCCAACTGGCCATCACATGCCTATCAATTTGTTAAGACGGATTGCATGTTGCTATGATACTGTATGTTATGCTTCTGATATTCCAAATACTAGCAAGGTCACCCTTGGTGGGCAGATTTCCTCAGAGCTTCCAGATTAAGACAAAACTAGGCAGAAAGATCCAAAAATCAGTGAATGGAAATCCTATGTATCACCATAGAATGCTATGTTGCTGTTAGGTACCACCGAGTCTATTCCAACTCATAGTGACTGTGTGAACAACAGAATAAACCACTGCCTGATTCTGGGTCATCCTCATAACTCTTATCTTTAAGCTTATTGTTGCTTCCCTGTATCAAGCCATCTCATTAAGGGTCTTCCTCTTTTCACTACCATCCACTTTACCAACCAGGATTTCCTTCTCCAGAGACTGGTCCCTCCTGATCACAAGTACAACGTAGGAAAGACCAAGTCTTGCCATCCTGACTCCTGAGGAACATTCTGACTGTACTTCTTACAATATGGATTTATTTGCTTTTCTGGCAGTCTGTGGTACTTTTAATATATATATATTAATGTTTTATTGTGAATTATATGATAGTTT
>NW_006409139.1:244614-257595 GCF_000296735.1 Chrysochloris asiatica
AGGCTTTCTACTCCCGTAAAGATTTACACCCTTGGAAACCCTGTACAGGGTCGCTATGGGTCGGACCCGACTCGATGGCACTTAACAACAACAACAACATGCTTCCAGCAAGCAAGGATTTGTCATCTGAATAAAACAGGTTATAAATGTGTCTTCCTCAAATCCTGGTGCCATGTTTTCCATATACTCCAGTTTCTATTTGCTCAACATAAAGATTAAATAAGTGTGGTGAAAATATACAACACTGGAGCACACCTTTCCAGAATTTAAACCATTCAGCATCCCTTTGTTCTGTTCTAACAACTACAGTCATTGAAACACAATAGGTTGTTGAAAGATAAAGCCTCTAGCTTGGAAGACAACTAAAATTCACAGTGACTATAACATTGGATTTGAGCATACAAAGATCATAAAGATAACACAGGACTGGGAAATATTTCATTCTGTTGTATATGAGGTCACCATGAATAGGAACCAACTTGATGACATCTAATAACGACAGCCCCAAATGAACTTAACTCTTCCATTCAAACCCTACGTATCCTTCAATATTTAATGTGTACTTCTTCTTTGAAAAGTCTTGCCAACCCACTAGCCAGCAGGTACCTTCCTCTAAACTTATGTCTTATCTATTGGTTGCATTCTTTTATTATTATCATATCTAACTTTATGACCAGTCTCATATGATAGATTCTTTCTCTACTGCTTAAATTCTTACATGTTGCTGTCTTACCTAACTGGACAGTAACTTTCCTGTAAACAGAGATTGTATCTCATTCTTATTTGTATATATTAGTATCCTAAAACATGTTCTCAATAAATATATTAAATGGTTGGCCTGTTATGATTTTTTCTCTTATGTTAGCCATACCTGGGAAGGTAGGCTGTGAGTCAGGGCATGATATTTACCTCTTGTAACAGATAAGCTTATCTTACAGATAAGGAAGAGAAAATCGAAGTCATCAGTATGCAATAACTAGAATATGTTTAACTAAAGAAGCTCTGGTAGCATAGTGGTTGCGAATCAGGCTGCAAACCTCAAGGTCAGCAGGTTGAAACTACCAGCTGTTACACGGGATGAAACTTTCTGATCCCATAGAGATTTACAACCTAGGAAACCCTGTACAGGGTTGCTATAAGTTGGAATCAACTCCACAGCACATAACAACAACAAGATAGAGTAATAGTTCTTTGTGGTTACTTCACTCATCTTCTTTTCTTCCATCTCTTGTTAGATATTTGTGGAACGGTTTGGTGTTGTGAGAGGTGCTGGGTCTTTTGTCCACATGTGCCGATGCCCTTGTTCTAAAGGATCTGAAGGAGATGCACAATCTTTGCCATGTGCTCTCTTTGGAGCACTTGACAGGGAAGACATTTCTAGCACACAGTTCATCAAATTGCATTTATCTTGCTTCAACAATAGGTACACAAAGAAAGAGAAGTAAAACAACTGCCCAAGTTAGTGACATGACCAGGCTTCATGTTGTGAGCTCTGGATGTGGGCCTTGGGAACAGTAATCAAGCCACTAATAATATTCCAGTCAATATCACTGACTTTGTTTCTTGACCACCCTCTTGAATCATTTCAAGAACATGGTTTATAGTTTATGACACTGCAGTGAATAATTTCATATAACTCTTCTACCCATCATAATCTTTTTATCTCCCATCAAAAAAACATTTTGCCATAATGGATCTTGGTAAGAAATGTTGGTAGAAGATGCTGATAGAATTATTTGATTCAGTTGTCAGTGTTAACAATGTTAAATGTGATTCTAAAAACTTAGAACTCTAATGTGTGTTTAAAATCAGTCATCTCAGAGCTGGAGAGGAGATCTTACTACCATCAAAGAGAGGAGCTAGGTTTGGAGTTTATCCTTTGTACTCTGAGATCCCTTCACGTTGACCTCCTCAACACAGGAAGCTGTGACACTGTAGGAGTGGCAGAGGAACACCAGCAGAGCATTGGGCTCCCATCCCATGGAGCAAATAAAGATGTGTGACTTTGGACTTGCTTATAGAGTGGGTGCCGCTAGTCACTTAATTGGTGGAGATAAGTTTGTTGACCCATGAAGTTAGAGATAAATGCCTTCAGCCTGAGGCTTATGGAACAGCGGCGTGTTCCCTGAGCATTTGTCAGCAGTCCTAAAAGAGCTTTGTAACATTATTTGAGCACAGAGAAGATGAGGAGAGGCTGTCCTTACTGAAAGAACTATACCTTGAACATTTTCTGATCCTGCATTATAATCTGTTAACTTCCCTAATAAAGCCCATAGCTGTGAGTATTGTCTCTTGAGTTTTGGGTGGCCATTGCAATGAATCATTGAACCCAGTTGAGAAATAGCGCATTGTGGGTGAGATGGTTGGTACCAATGTTTATTTTTGTAGGCATACAATGTAAAATGCCAATAAAGGATTTTCCCCATATTAGTTTCAATTTAGCCATCAAGTACCAAAAGTAAGGATAAGCTCATGAGTACAACTGATCCTACTATTTAGATGCAGTTACCATCAAACATGCACTAATGGTATTCTTGGCCCAAGCAACAGTACAAAAATCTATGCATGGTAGATTGAAACTACCTAGATGTCTTCCAGCTCTGAAATGGGTTGCAGATTTTTGTCTCAGAGATGAGAACAGATAATGAATAAAACATGCCTAGAATTTTGTGTACAGAAAATGTGACAAGCTTGAATGTGATGACTTCAAGGATGAGATGAATTATGAGTCTGAGCTCATCTGCAAAATTGTTAACAAATCCAAGATGCTGTGGTGGGTACTGGTGTGTGTGAACTATAGTTTGCCTCAAGTGTATTGGAGAGCAAGAAGAAAAATGGAGGTAGAAGGATCAAGAAGAGAAAAGAAGGAGAGAGCAAACAAAGAAACGCAAACTAGTAATGATGTGTGAAACCTTGTTGTTGTTGTTGTTGTTGTCAGGTGCCATCGAGTCAGAACCAACTCATAGAGACCCCATGCACAGCAGAACGAAACAACATCCGATCCTGGGCCAATCTCACTACCGCTGCCACACGTGAGTCCATCAATTCTGCCACCTGCCCAATCCATCTCGTTGGGATTCTTCCTCTTTTTCTCTGACCCTCCACCTTACCAAGCATGACATCCTTCTCCAGTGACTGTTCCCTCCTGACAATATGTCCAAAGTATGAGAGACGGAGCTTAGCCATGCTGGCCTCCAAGGAGCACTCTGGCTGCACTTCTTCCAAAACAGATCTATTGGTTCTTTTGGCAGTCCATGGCACTTTCAATATTCTCCTCCAACACCACAACTCAAAGGCATCAATTCTTCTACAATCTTCCTTATTCACTGTCCAGCTTTCGCATCCATATGAGGTTATTGAAAATACCATGGCTTGGGTCAGGCGCACCTTAGTCCTCAAGCTGACATCTCTGCTCTTCAATACTTTAAAAAGGTCCTGGGCATCAGATTTGCCTAATGCAATGTCTTATCTCTTGACTGTGAAACCTTAAGTCTCATTAAATAATGAATTTGACCTTTATTTTTGAGACACAGCAAACAAGATAGAAAGTGCACTGAAGATTCATGCATTTATAAATGTAATGATTGTGCTTATAGACTTGGATATCATTGCAATTTTGTATCATGTATTGATTCATTGCACTTATATTTTCACTTTAAACTATGTTGGTAAATAGAGATACCACTTGTTTAGTCTAAAACTGAATACAATCTACCCATCACTTGAAAATATATACTAACCCAAATGGACAGTGAGATAACATTTTGTGGGGGCTTTTTTCATGGGGAGTGTGGCAGTTAAGGTTTTGTGTCAACTTGACTGGGCCATGGTTCTCCATGGTTTCACAGTTAAGATACAGTTATACTCCAAGATGAGATACAACATAATGTAATCACTTCATATGAGATCTACTATAAGCAGCCAGTCAACTGAAAGGAAGTTTCCTCGGGATGTAGCCTGGTTCCAATACATTAGATACTAGAACAAAGCTTCTTTACTCTTTGCTGGATATGGGTCCTACTTCTGGCTCCTTATCTAACCTCCAGTTCTTTGGACTTGAGTTAGCAGTCTGACATATACTTCCCAATCCTGGGGGTCATCAGCAGCCTATTATTTTACCTTCCATCCTCAGATTCCTTCATCTCTGCATCAGTAATCCAATTGAAGTTGTATTCATCAGCCCCTGCAGCTAAGTGAGTCCAAAGAAGCAAAGTGAGTAATTTATTTGATATTAATCTCTCTCTCTCTATCTATCTATCTATCTACCTATCTATCTATCTATCTATATGTTGTCAAGGACTTAATTCTTCTTGGATTAATTATCAACACTCGTGGAAGCAGCAGTCAAGAGATCAGATGACATATTGCATTGGGCAAATCTGCTGCACAGGAGCTTTTTAAAGTGTTGAAGAGCAGAGATGTAAGCTTGAGGACTAAGGTGCGACTGACCCAAGCCATGGTATTTTCAATAACCTCATATGGATGCATAAGCTGGACAGTGAATAAGGAAGATCTTAGAAGAATTGATGCCTTTGAAGTGTGGTGTTGGAGGAGAATACTGAAAGTGCCATGGACTGCCAAAAGAACCAATAGATCTGTTTTGGAAGAAGTGCAGCCAGAGTGCTCCTTGGAGGCCAGCATGGCTAAGCTCCGTCTCTCATACTTTGGACATATTGTCAGGAGGGAACAGTCGCTGGAGAAGGATGTCATGCTGGGTAAGATGGGGGGACAGAGAAAAAGAGGAATACCCCCAACAAGATGGATCAGCCAGGTGGCATCATTGATGGCATCAAGTGTGGCAGCAGTAGTGAGGTTGGCCCAGGATTGGACATTGTTTCGTTCTGCTGTGCATAGGGTCGCTATGGCTCAGTACCAACTCTACAACACTTAACAACAACATATATATAAGGAGCTCTGGTACTGTAGTAGTTGCGAGTTGGGCTGCTAATCTCAAGGTCAGCAATTCCAAACCATCTGCATTTCCGTGAGAGAAAGATGAGGCTTTGTACTCCCATAAGGATTTACAGCTTCAGAAATCCTATAGATGGGCTCTATGAGACAGAACCGACTCTACGGCACATAACCACCACCACCATTACATGTATAAATACGGGGGCGGGGTGGGGGTGGGGTCCTGGTGTGGCGCTATGGGTTAATGCACTGGATTGCAAGGTCGGTTTGAGCTATAAGGTCTGCGGTTCAAGCTCATCAGCCGCTCCTCAGAAACCCTATATATGGTCGCTATGGGTTGGAACCGATTAGACGGCACATAGCAAATACACACACACACATAAATAACAAGGACTTATTTATTTTCTGAATTTGTCAGTGCAGATATTTTAAAAGGAAAGAGATTGGCATTAAGATTTTAAAACAGTGTATTTCCACTGAAACGCCAAATGCAGTTTACGAAATGGCCAGCAGGTGTAGCTATACTGTTACCCAATTTCAGCAAAATGCTCATGAGTCATTGTAAATTGTACCCTTACTGGACTCTTTTCAGTCTGCAGTGTTGCCATTTTTAAAGAAACACTAATATGTTGGAGCCCAAAGTTAGTTACTGATATTTTGAAAAACACAGGGAATTATACAATTGGGTTGTTAGTTAGAACCACAGATTCTAACAATTAGGTTTCATTCTGTTTTACTGAAGGTTGCTATGAGTTGGAGCTGACTTGATGGCAACTAATAATTTTAGTAACGCCTCCCTAGTGATCCATGCTGGTACATGCACTTTTATAAAATGTTTATACACCCATTAATGAGAACTCTTATTTTCTTAGCACCTACCAGGCTCTTACTACACAAACATGAATTCATGTCACTGACTCTGCAGTTTCACTCTTCCTTTCTATACACTAAAAATATAGATCTTGAAAGAATCCAAGAAATGAACTAACACACAGATATAAATATTTTTACAGTCAGTGAGGTAACTCTGAGCCTCAGTTTTTGAATCTTTCCAAAGCAAAAATAATAACCAACTTAATGATAGGCACAAAAATGTCTGATCAAACAGATTGTGCTTTGCCAATGCCATTTTTTATTAGTCATGTCAATTTTACAGGATAAAGAATAGTCTCAGGGTTTGTGTCTAGATCTCATCTCAGTGGATCAACTGTAAAGTAAGGGGCCTCAGTTCTATGTAGAACTTCCATTTTATTTTGTGCATGTCTATATGGCTCTATCAGTCTGTATTTTCAATTGTTTTTTCTTATTGGTCTTCATTGTGGACTCCTTGTAGCTTGTTGTTGTTGTTGTCAGGTGCCATCAAGTCAGAACCAACTCATAGCAACCCTATGCACAGCAGAACGAAACAATGTCCTATCCTGAGCCAATCTCACTACTGCTGCCACACTTGATGGCATCAATGATGTCACCTGGCTGATCCATCTCGTTGGGGTTCTTCCTCTTTTCCTCTGACTCTCCATCTTACCCAGCATGACATCTTTCTCCAGCAACTGTTCCCTCCTGACAATATGTCCAAAGTAGGAGAGACGAAGTTTAGCCATCTTGGCCTCCAAGGAACACTCCTGCTGCACTTCTTCCAAAACAGATCCATTGGTTCTTTGGCAGTTCATGGCACTTTTAGTATTCTCCTCCAACACCACAATTCAAAGGCATCAATTCTTCTTTGATCTTCCTTATTTACTGCCCAGCTTTCTCATCCATATGAGGTTATTGAAAGTACCATGGCTTGGATCAGGCGCACCTTAGTCCTCAAGCTCTTTGCGCTTCATACTTGTAGCTAGGGCCTGAAAAATATTCATGTCTCTTGCCAAACTATCTAGCATAATATTTGACAGGTCATAGCTGCTCCATCCATGCTTGAGGAATAAATATTCTAGAGTAAAGCATACTACTATAAAAAAATAAATAAATAATGGCCATGTTTTAAATGATACTTCATTTGGTCCCAAAAGTCATCAAACCAGAGAATAGGGTGATATTCTGGCACTTTGGGGGAATTAGCAACACTGTAATTCTTACTTTCTTAACTTAGTACACAATGAGAATAAGTAAGCTCAAGATATTATAGTATGTACTGTGGAAGATCAAAAGTAGTGTATTTTCCCTACCTCTTACCAACAATAATTTTAAGGACATATATAGAGAAACAGATATCAAGAAAAGAATACTACATATATTGCAAAGAGAGTGATCATCAACCGACATTCAGACCTCTGCTTCCGTAGTTGAGAGCAGCACTCAGAAGGAGCTATCCAGTCTAGAATTATAATTTGTACCATAGGTGAAACTATGTGACTAGTTATTTTTCATGGAAGATGAGAAAAAAGCATGTTTATCACTTCAAAGTCTAGGTAGCATTCTTCTTTGAGTCTACTGGGAAAATAAAGAAAGTCGCAAAGCTTTGTAAGAGATCATGGGCATCTAAGATGGAAAGAGTCTAGATTCCTGAGTCATTATTTAGAGGAAAGACATCTGCCAGCTAGAAATCTTTTCTGGACTGTGACACGAGCAAAAAAATATATTTCTATTGGGTTAAGTCACTGAAACATATGTTTGTTACTGCAGCTAACATTATCCTAATAAGCAGATAATGTAATTTTCAGATGAATAGGGAAACTAGTACTCCAATTTAGGGGACAATCACTACATTATCAAGAGGACCAAAAAGTTCCCTCAAGGGGTGAAGTTAGAGTTGAGTCCTTTAAAGAAGGGAACATACTGTAGATGGGAAGACTAATAAAAATAGTAAGACAGGAGATTAAGAACATATTGTGTAGACAGTGAGCAAATATGTTATGCCAGAATACCTAAAGTTATCACCCGTTGAAGTTTTTAGGACAGTAAGTTGGCTACTAAGTTGGCATGGGCCAGAATTAGGAACCATCTCAGTCAGATCTCTTTTTGCTACAATTCTCTCAGCAAGATTGACTTTGAAACTTAATGCCAGTTGTATAGGGCTAGGAAGCACTTGCTTAAATTGTATTTTCAATTGCAATGAAATGTGCAATCAGATTTAAATATGAGAACTCAGAATTACTTAATAAAAACAGGATACAGAAGATCATTTATGTTTCTTATCTTAGAGAAAGCATCGAAAGTTGATCTATTTTATAATTATCTGTGTGCATCTCTCTTCCATTAGAACAAGCATGATATATCACTTGCCTAATTACAACCAAAAATGTTGACCTTAATAGAAACATAACTATAGAAGTTAGAATAGGATGGAATTATATATCAGGATCCTGATTTTGCAATGTTGTTCTTGTGTGTCGTCAAGTCAGTTCTAAGCCATAGTAACCCTGTATAGGATTTCTGAAAGCAGTTGGCTGGTGGGTTTGAACTGCCGACCTTGTGATTAGTCTTGTTAGCAGTCCAGTGCTATCCTACAGTGCCACACCAGGGCTTGATTTTTTTTTTAAATATTAGAGCCATTTATTTTTTTTATTAAGGATGAAATTCTTAGTTTTTAACAACCCTGTTGTTGTTGTTAAGTTCCATCAAGTTGGTTCTGACTCAAAGTGATTCTGCCTAAGTTATCCATGGAGTGGCTGATGGGTTTGAACTACCAACTTTTCAGTTAGCAATCCATCCCTCTCTTACAGTGCCATGGAAAATGGTAAATTTGACAAGTTTCATTCACAAATGACAGACAAGCTTTAGGAAAAAAAATATGAGTAATGAATAATAAGAATATTATAATTTCTTAGAATCAAGGACTGCAGTAAATCCAGACTTTGAGAACAAATTATTTCAAGGATTCAGCTATCACAGATACACCTCTCTGTCTCTCACATTAATTTTTCTGTTAGTCTGTTTGTCTGCTTTAGTTTTCTATTTTGCACAAAACAATTTCTCCTTTTCTTTATGTACATGATATGGGAAATGGTTATTGATCTGAACTTTATATCTTAGTTTAATTGCATGGAGAGATTATTCTGATCTTGAATTTATTAGACCTTATTCTAACCACCTTGAATAGCAATGTGTAAACATTCTATTGCTAACCAAATGGTTGGCAATTTGATCCCAACCCGAAATCTTACACGAGAAGGATTTGGCAGTTTGCTTATGTAGATCAGTGGTTATTACGGTGGTTGTGTGCCATCAGGTCAGTTCTGAGTCACAGTGACCCTGTATAGGGTTTCTGAGGCTTTAAATATTTATGGGAGCAGAAAGTCTCATGTTTCTTCCATGGAGTGGTTGGTAAATTCCAACTTCTAACCTTTTGGTTAGAAAGCCAACATATAATCTACTATGCTACCGGACTCCTTTATGTGAAGATTACAGTCAAGAAAATCCTATGGGGCAGTTCTATTCTGTCACATGGAATCATTATAAGTCAGAATCAACTCACCAGTATCCAACAACATCAAATTCTAAGCACAAGGGAAATAACATAATCAATAACACAATTGGCACCATGACTTTGAATTAAAGGTGGAAAGAGTTAAACTTATTGTATTATCATGATGATTTCTATTGTTACCATATGGATGGTATTGGGCTGAGCTGGAGAAATTCATGGAAGTGAAGGAGAAACAGTTTCCAGAATTGGAACTATTAGAGAGACAAGAATTATTAATTGATTTATGAATTGAAACATGTATCTGGTTAATGCAGAAGAGAGAAGAGAATGCCAAGAGACAGAGCGACATATCCAAAAAATAGTCTGTTAGTGGGAGAGAAACAATCAAAGTCCAGTTCCTTAATTCAGTGCTGGTAGTTATTCACTAAATATTTCTTTTTCATCATGGAGATTCTTAGTGCTTGAGGTAATTACATATATGAATCTATTTCAATTATTCTAATAAGCATATATTCTCCTAGAGATTCTAAATTCCCATCTCCATATTCATTTTAGGTAATTTTTTGTTCCTAGACAACATTTTGCCTTTTTCTGGTTCATGGAAACACTGTGTGTATTGTTTAACACAGATGGTCTCCTGTCAAAATGCTTGCTTGTTAGACTTGTCAAAACAGATGCCAAAGTATATAATTTGGTGAAGATAATGCTTTGGAAAAGAGCAACATTTGTACCTGACTTGAATTCACCCTGCCTAGATTTGCTGAAGGAAACAAAAAAAAAAAAAGACTGAAATCCAAGTGTTGGTTATAGTTTAGTAGAATTCAGATTTGCCTAGTCAATTGAAAAGTAGATGAAATAGCACAATTTAATTAGCAATGCTGACATTTATTCCTCAGCCTCTGTAATGATGTTGTTGGTCAGGTTCTGGCCAATGGTGACCCTCTAGGTGGTTTACAGGGAATGGCTGGTAAATTTGAACCAACAACCTAGTCCAGAGTATTAACCTGCATCGCCACACCAGGACTCCTTTGTAATGATAAGTGACCCATTAAAAGATTTAAGTACAAAAGCTTAGATCATTACATTGAATTTTCAAATTTTTTCAGGAGGATTGATTAATGGGTATAATTTAATAAATGTCATATAGTTTATGTATCTAAATGTTCAGCAAATAATTCCTTGGGAACAGTAGGAGGATTATCCATTGTTTTGCTGGAGACAATTTGGATCAAGAAAGTTGTTTTCTCTCAGAACACCACCAAGAAGAGATACTCAGTGTTAGGTAGTAGCATAATAAATGATTGCATCTTCATATGGTATTGCCTCACATTAAATTATTCCACATGCTTTCAAATGGAATTATTGTCAAAGACTTTGATCACCTTCTGAAGTAACATTCCCCTGACCAAATACCTTGATAAATATAGTTTATTATTCAATAGAAATAGTAAGTGGAATAAAAAAAGAAAACATACATATGTAATTTACAGGCTAATATTGAACATTCTTACTTCTGTTCTATCTTGTAATTAGTTATGAAGTGTTAGGGATCTTAAGAGCTTGTGAGCAGCCATCCAAAGCACAATTATTCTTAATTTGTCTAGAGAAATAGAGGAAGACAGAGAATTAGGATTAGGAGGATGAAAAGAATGTTTTGCTAAAGTTCTCAGTGAAAGATGGCTTCCTTTGCTATGAGACCAGAAGCACTGGATGGAGCCCAGTTACCATTACTGAACATTTTCATCAAAGATTCTACAGAATAATCCTCATCAAATGAGGGACAATGTAGACTAGAATTCAAATCCTCATGAAATCCAGGTTTTCTTCAACTATGAGGGATGGATGAACTCCCAAATGTCCCTGAGATTACCTTTAAAAATTAAACCAAAAATATCCCTGAAGTCTTCTTAAAATCAAATATTTATTTACCCTAACTAATAAAAAAAAAAGTTTGTAATGAACATTATATTCTTTTAAGAATTATGTGTATGGTATCAAAGTTATAGCAGCAACTCACAAAATTAAATAGGAACCTTAAGATGCAGGGATAGCTTATATTAATGGGGGAAGACAACTCAAATAAAAAGAGTGATAATGGTTGTGCAGAGTCCTGAGTAGCACTGGGGGTTAATGAACTGGAATGAAAGGTTGGTTTGAACCACAAGGTCGGTGCTTCAAGCTCATCAGCCGCTCCTTAGAAACCCTATACAGGATTGCTATAGGTTAGAACTGACTCAATGGCATTTAACAACAACAAAGTCTATTAGTTAGCACCTTGTTAGTTGAATTTTTTAGTCAATTTTCCTTGTTCATCCCTTTGTGCCTATAACAGGAATAAATTGAATTAAATTGAAGAAGACAGAGGTATAGTGAGAGCTAAGGCTATCAATATTCTACAGTTTCACAATTTATGTATTCTTTCTCAAATAGAGTCTTTAAGAGATAAAAATAATTTTATGATTATGATTATGTTCATTTTGGAAAATCCTGAAGACGAAAGAACGTTAAACTAAGAAAATTAAAGTTATCCACAATCCCCAAACTCAGAAATGGTCACAGGTAATATTTTGAGTATTATTATTTCAAGTGTATATGTATGTACGTGTATTCTGGTGAATAGTGTCCCTCCAAAATTAATGTCTACCTAGAGCCTCAGAATGTATATCTTGTTTTGAAATAGTGTTTTGCTATATGAAATTACTTAAAGTGAAATTATACTGTGTTGGTGTTGACCATATATACAATAACTGGTATCCTAGTGAGAAGTCAGTGTGAAGAAGGAAAAAGAGACTGAAGTGATGGAACTGCAAGCCATGGAATGCCAAGGACTGCCAGAAACTACTAAACACTAGGAAAGAGGCATGGTACAGATTCTCCCTCAAAGTCTCCAGAGAAAGCCAACCATGTCAACATCTTTATTTTAAACTCCTGGCATTAACAATTAATAAAAAAATAAATTACAGCTATTTGAAGCCATTCAGTTGTGAAACTGTGTTATCTACTATTGTGTGTGAGTATGTGTACATATGTATGTGATAAGACATATTTTTTCTCTTCTTTTTCTCCTTGTACCTCCTACCCAGGTGATAAGGGATAAGATAA
The DNA here is from genome assembly GCF_000296735.1 of Chrysochloris asiatica. NCBI lineage: Eukaryota > Metazoa > Chordata > Mammalia > Afrosoricida > Chrysochloridae > Chrysochloris > Chrysochloris asiatica. The sequence goes on from NW_006409139.1 coordinate 256,997, forward strand.
TATGTTGTTGTTTTTAACTGCCATTGAGTTGGTTCTGACTCATAAAGACTTTGCATAAGGTTTCTGAGAAATGGCTGGTGGGTTTGAACCACCAGCCTTGCTCAGCCTACAGCATCATTAGTAAGAAGAAAGTTCATATTTGTTTTGTGGATTCATTATTCTAAAATAAATAAATAAATAAATAAATAAGCCTATGTAGCCTAAAACACTCACTAAAAATGCAGTGCTATTTTTTTATGATGAATCAAGCATAGTAACTCAAACATGAGACCTGTTCTCCCAGGAAGGAACTGAAGCCCCAATGGGAGGGAAAAGAGATGAAAAGACCAAGGGATTCCTCCTTTGAAAGTAACACTAATTTACCCTCTAAGGTAGACTCAGTTGAAAAGCGAACTTTTCAGGAAAGAAAATAGATCATCTGTATCATTTTCTGCGCTATGGGTATGTGTGTAATTTTGTACGTTCGTTTTTCCTTGCCATTGATTGAATTTGTAGTTGGATTTTCAGCTGTTGTTGTCATAACTGAGATATGTATCATACATTTATTTTTCAAATTAGAATTATACACAAAAGACATTTTCATTCATTTTAAAAAACAT
>NW_006409139.1:258234-259739 GCF_000296735.1 Chrysochloris asiatica
GCTGGTAGTTTCGAACTGCTGACCTTGAGGTTCGCAGCCCGATTAGTAACTATTACGCTACCAGAGCTCCTATAGCAACCCTCTATAGGGTTTCTGAGGAGCAGCTGGAGGACTTGAATCGCTAAACTTGTGGTTCAAACTGACCTTTTGTTCCAGTGCTAATCCTACAGTGCCACACCAGCTAAAGAAAGTATGAAAGTTCCTTTTTCAGCAGTCCCTGGAGAAGGACATAATGTTTGGTAAAGTAGAGGGTCAGTAGAAAAGGAGAAGACCTTCAATGAGATGGATTCATGCAGCAATTGCAACAGTGGGTTCAAACATAAAAATTGTAAGGATGGTGTAGGGTCAGGCAATGTTTCATTCTGTTGTACATAGGGTTGCTATAAGCTGGAACTGACTCAATATCACCTAATAAAACCAAGAGCAGATAAACAAAACAAAACAAAAGCAAACTTAAGGCCTGGATTTACCTTTCTTGCATGCAGGTGGGGAAAAAAAAAAAAAAATCATGAAACTGGCTCCCAAATAGAGCAAAAGAAATCCTACTGCATTGGATATGTGAAACTAGATAGTAGGAACAAATCTTTACTGTAAGAGACTAAGATCATGGTGATGAATCCTATATTTTCTTTCTCTATTTCACAGAAGAAAGTTCCTTATAGAAAATTAGTCTAATAATTTTGTTCCTAAGTTTAAATCCCAAATGTGCATTAAATTCTATAAAGTCTGCTGTTTTAAGGTTGTACATACACACACAGTGGCCACAGAGACAAACTGACTCTGTCATGCATACTAAATGACTCAGTCGCTCATATTAACACCTTATAAGCCCCCTTCTTCAGAAACAGCTGTGTGCACACAATAAAATGTGAATGTGTGTACATAGTGTTCTTAACAGTATAAGTATGACTGGAACATACAAGGGTGAAAACTCTGAGGGAGAAACTAAAACAAAGGGGATTAACCCTCCTTTCATTCTGGTTTATTATAGCAAAGCTTTGGCTTCCACTTACATGGCTAGCTTTTTATTTATTTTAAAATGGTGTTGTTTAAATGTGCACATTACTGAGTTGATTATCTCATAATTCAACACAGAAGTTTTTTTCTATAATAAATGTTAATATTTCAATGTCCACTTGGAATATTTTTAAATAGGCTCTGATTTTTGGTTGAATGACACATTTGTTAAATACATTTGGACTTTTTTTCTGAACTAAATTTCCAAGGAAGAGGGGGATTTGAAATTTCAATGCTTAGAGCTGGTTGAAATTGGCTTACTTATACATGTAAAAATTAAACCAATATAGGCTTTCTGCCATATGAGCAAGCTCATTTCCCATGAGCTTCCAATTTTCTTCACTCTAATTTTCCCTTTCTCTTTCTCTCTCTTGCTTTTTCCTTTTCATTTTTATCTCCTATTCAAGGCTTTCCTCATTTCTTTTGCTTATAACTTTTCTCCCTACTTATGAATATTTATTTAGTCACTGAAAACCTACGAATAGCAG
>NW_006409139.1:260792-262469 GCF_000296735.1 Chrysochloris asiatica
GGCAGACTGTGGAACAGACGATTAATTACTCATATGCAAATTCTAGCTGAAGCTGAAAAAAATTAAAACAAGTCCACAATAGCTAAAGTATGACATTGAATATATCCCAAGTGAATTTTGAAATCATCTGAAGAACAGGTTTGATGCATTAGATACTGAAGACCAAAGACCAGAAGAGTTGTGGTATGACATAAAGAACATCTTGCAGGAAGATGTTTCCTAAGAGCATTAAGAAGGCAAGAAAAAAGGGAAAAAACAAAATAATATCAGAATAGACTCTGAAAATTACTCTCCAGAGTAGAGTAAGGAGGTACAAGGATGACTAGAAAACTTCAAAAGGCAGCTAGAGAAGACAAAATCAAATATTATAATAAAATGTGTGAAGACCTGAAGTTAGAAAACCAAAAGGGAAGAACATGCTATGCATTTCTGAAGCTGAGGGAACTGAAGAAACAATTCAAGCCTTGACTTGTGGTACTAAAAGATTCTATGGGTAAAATATTGAATAATGCAGAAAACATCAAAAGAGGATGGAAGGAATACACAGAGTCACTGTACCAAAAAGAAATGGTTGATGTTCAACCATTTCAGAGGTAGCAATGGTCAAGAACCAATGATCCTGAAGGAAGAATACCAAGGTACATGAAAGGCATTGGCAAAGAAAAAGGCACTGGGAACAGATGAAATAAAAATTGAAATATTTCAACAAATTGATGCAGCACTAGAGGAATTCACTCATCTATACAAAAAAAATTGGAACTGGCCAACTGACTGGAAGACATCTGTATTTGTGTTAATTTCAAAGAGAGATGACCCAGTGGAATGCAGAAACCATAGGACAATATCAATATCCCATGCAAGTAAAGTTTTACTGAAGATAATATAAAAATGTCTGCAAACATACATTGACAGAGAACATCGAGAGGTTCAAGCCAGATTCAGAAGAGGATATGGAACAAGGGATATCATTGTTGCCATCAAATGGATCTTAGCTGAAAGTGGAGAATATCAGAAAGATGTTTACCTGTGCTTTTTGACTATTCAAAAGCTTTAAATTGTGTGGTTCATGACAAGATATGAACAACATTGCCTTAGTTCTGGTTTTGGCAGGCAGCAAAGACAGCCAGGTAGAAAAGGCTCCATGGGAGAGGGATTGAAACACCAGAGTTCTGAATTGAGCATAAGGTACTGGGTGCCAGTTTCCCGCAGGCACAAGTGCAAAAATCACTATATAAAGGAAAACACTGTGAGTTAGGAGTTGCTCAAGACAGGACTTCCTCTATGGCCACCCTGTCAAGGCGGAGTTCAGAGGACGGGGCTACAGCCAGATCTGCACAGGGAATGAGTGCTAAAAGCAGTGCAGAGACATTTGCAAAAAGGAGATGCAGGGGATTCTAAACATCTTTTCCTTGTCTTCCCTGTCGTGTCTTCTTTGCCCAGCCCAGACACCTTGAGGTGGGTGGGTGTGCACCCTTCCCCCACAAAAAAGTCCAAGGCTGAGCCCATAGTTTTCCCATGGCACAGAGAGTAAGAGCTTGGAGGCTGCTTATGATGTCAGACTAGTGGTCGCAGACCTAAAATTACCTTGTGCAGGCCTCTTTACACCAGCCTATCTACAAGAAAGAAGTAGGCCCATCAGGCCTGACAGACAGACCATATGAAAAATGTGTAAAACCC
>NW_006409139.1:264524-266286 GCF_000296735.1 Chrysochloris asiatica
TCACCACTGGAGAATATTAAAAGTACCATGGACTTTCAAAAGAACAAACTGATCAGTGTTGGAAGAAGTACAGCCAGAGTGCTTCTTGGAAGCCAGGATGGCTAAACTTGTCAGGAGTGACCAGTCCCTGGAGAAAGATAACAAATTTGGTAAAATGTAGGGTCCTAGAAAAAGAGGAAGACCACGACAAGATGGAATGGCACAGTGCCAGCAGCAATGGGCTCAAGCATAGCAACAATTGTGTGATTGGCCCAGACCCAAGCAGTGCTTTCTTCTGTTGTGTGTAGGGTTGCTATGAGTCAGTACTGACTCAATGGTACCTAACAACAACAACATCAGGGCACATGCAGGACCTTTGCTTTTATTAACTCTCCTCTACAAAATTGAATAAGTGTCATCACTTTAGGCTTACAAATTTAAATTAAAAAAGAGGAAGATACAAAGAAGGAAAAAGAAAAGGAGACAGAGACTGAGGGAGGAAACAGGAAGGAGGAAAAGGAAAGAAGCAAAAATGGGCAGAATCAAAGAAGGAAAGAAAATGAAAATGTTATGTTCAGCACTCTCACTATTCATTTGCTTTTAGGAGTCAGCATCAAGCATCTTCTTTTATCCCTTGTATAAGAGAAGAAAATGGATATGAAACTTGGCAGAAAAAGTTTGGAAGGTTATGGTCTCCTGCTTTACTTATAAAGATTGTACTGTATTTCTTAAATATGTCGGCTTTCCCTCCCACATGGTGTAATAACTTTTTTATTAAACCATATTTTGTGTATTTCATTGAATTTTATTATGTACTTGTTGTTATTGTTAAGCGCCTTCAAGTTTATTCTGACTCATAGTGACCCTATATAGGGTTTCCAACGAGCAGCTGGTGAACTTGAACCACGACCTTGCAGTTCAAACAACTTTGCAGTTTGACACATTAGCCCACAGCACCACACCAGGACTCCTATGATGTACTAGATATCTTTTATTTGCTCCCACAATACTTCTCTGTGCTCTGAGAAATTGACCCATGTATGCAGCATCCATCAGTGGACAAAAGATTTCTGTTGAGTTTTGCCTATGAGAGAACACACCTATGGAATATCCAAGAAGAGAGAGTGACGTTTGATGTTTATTTTCCTATTTCCCTCCCAGGAAGATCTTCTTGAGTTTGATCCATTATTCTATACATGTTTCTCTGGGTTCAGGAAAATGATTCTTCCTCTTGCCTCTTCAGGTATGTTGTTGTTGCTGTTGTGTGCCATTGAGTTGATTCCAACTCATTTGTGAGAGATGATGGGTTTCCAACCTTGAAGTTACCAGTCCAGTGCATATCCTACCGTTATACACCATGGTTTATTATAAAACTCAAAATGATTTTTATGTATTCTTATTCCTTTTTCTAAATACTACTCACACACTTGAATATAATCTCTTTGTTAAACTCTCCTCATTTTTTGAAATTTTAGTTTTCTATTTATTTTCAAAGTCCTAGATGATACCCCTATTAAATTTTATCTACATCTGGAGCACTAGGGGTTAAGGAGCTGGACTACATAGTCTGTTTGAACAGCAAGGTCATGGTTCAAGAACACCAATCACTACTCACACACTGTATACAGGGTTGGAACCAACTTGATAGCATTTAGAAACAACAATTTATAGAAGAGAGGGTAAGGGAGACACAACATTTCACTCTGGAAAAAAAATCTTTATAAACCCTTTTCAATGAAAAAATTACATCATATTATTTCATTGTAATTGCTGTTAAGTAGTG
>NW_006409139.1:266641-300332 GCF_000296735.1 Chrysochloris asiatica
TTTTTTTCTGCTTGCTCTTCTATCTTAGCAGTATTGAGACATTTGTCTTCCAGCTCACTGGTTCTGGCTTCCAACTCTTCAATTCTAGTCCTATGCCCTTTCAGTGTATTGTCCATTTCTGATATTTTATTATTAAACATTTGGATAGCTCTTTGCAGGTTTTGAATTGTTTCTAATGCTATATCTATCTTATTTGTTTGTTCCTATAGCACTTTCCTGGCTTCCTCCTATTTTTCTCAAACCCTCTGTGGAGCATTTGAATGCATCTCAGTATCATTCTCCTGAATTCCTTCGCAGGGAGTTCCAAAGCCTGGCCTCAATCCAATGGGAAGTCTAGGTCTACCTCCAGCTCATTTGTCTCAGTTACTCTATCTTGTTTCTGGACATGTGCTGATATCAGCAATTGTTTCTTAGGCATCTTCAATAATTAGATGTGTTTTCAATAATTAGATGAATGTATGTTGATGTATTGTTAAGCTTTCTGATTTACTCCAGGTAGATGTGATCAGGAGATGGGCTTCCCTTTTCACTTTTCTTATTACTCAACTCAGAGTAACTGTAGCAAGTGTTAACTATCTGGTGTATAGCAGCTGGTATTGGCTCTTGCCTGGATGGTGGCATTTTTATAGGGTTTAATTGTAGCTTGCCTGTATGACCACAATTGCTGTCTCTTCTTGGGTAATGTAGGAAAAGAAAGAGCTCCTCCAAGGTAAAAGTGGAACCAAAAAACAAAAGCAAAAAATTAAAACCACAACAGCAACAAAACCAAAACAAAACAAAAAAACAGATTATATACTACAGTCTATAATTGAAAAAAAAAAAGTAGCAAAATATGAATATGACTTTAATGCTCCTTGCTCAGCTGGCTGGAGCCAATCTGGGAAATGGTTCCATTTTAAGCAGTTCCTGTTGACTCCTCCCACTTCTTAATTCTGTGCACTGTGGTCTTTGCTGAACAGATTTGTGTATATGCATAAAAGAACCCTCCGGGGGTGGGAAGGGTGTCCACTCACTCAGGGACCCCCTCTAATCACCAGAGTGGAGGTGAACAGACAGTGAGAGACCAATGAACAGGGAAAAAAAATGTTCACACCTTTCTTTCTGACAATCAGTCAGATCTGTGCGGTGGGAGCACTCCTCTGATCCTGATCCTGCTGCCAACCACAGATCAGAAAACACCACCTTTCTTGCTTCTCCAACAAATTGCACTAGCAGTAAGCCTTCGATCCTTCTAAATATTCCTTTATATATAATTCAGGGTTCTGGGACTGTTCCCTGAACCTGCTTAGTCTGGTATTCTGTATTATTACTGTTGGAGTTCTGCACCATGCTTCTCCCTAATCTGCCATCAGTCCTGCCTCTCACTGTGTTCCTAAATAGTGTTTTCAAATGTTTGGTGAACATCCACGTCCTTATTAATCAGCTATTTCTAATGTTCTCTAATACACATATATAGTAAATAAGAAAGCTTGATTTGTCAATTAACAATGATTTATTGAGTTTATATAACGCACTAAATATGTTTAAGAGTTTGAGATACAATGCCTATATAATAAGACAAGAAGAATCTTGACCCTCAAGGTGAATGCCTAATAATAGAGGGCACCAGATAATACAGATTTAAGTAAATCAATAAATAAGATAATTCAGGTACTGTTAAGTGCTATGAAGAAGATAAATAGGATCGTTTTGACAAAGAGTGACTATAACAGTAGAATTATAACCAAAAATGAGTATCAAGTTACTAATGAAAAGTATCCAATGATCAGAGAAGTTCTCCATGAACAGGTGACATGAATGAGATCTAAATAATGAGAAGAAAAAAATCATTTGGGAATAGTATTCGAAACAGAAGGAGTCATAAAAGCAAAAGCTATGAAATGATAATATATTTGGCATATTTAAGATCAAAAAGGCTGTGGATAAAGTAAATTAAACCTGGTAAAAACTTAGGGATATTAGGTTGGGAACACTGGCAGGAATTGCGATAATATCGGGATGTATATAGGTCATAAGGAGCTCTGGTAGCGTAGTGGTTACAAATCGGGCTGCGAACCGCAAGGTCAGCAGTTCGAAACTACCAGCAGCTCCATGGGAGAAAGATGAGGCATTCTGCTCCCGTAAAGATTAACAGCCTCGGAAATCCTGTACAGGGTCGCTATGAGTCGGAACCGACTCCACGGCACATAACAACAACAACAACATACAGGTCATGGCAAGAAATTTGAAGGATAAGACCTAGACTGCTAGTCTAAAGTCTGGCAGTTCAAATTCAACAGCTGCTCCTCAGAGACTTTATACAGGGTCACTATGATTTGGAACTGACTCAATGACACTTAACAACAACAATAACAACAACAGAGCATTTTAAGTAGGAGAATCTTAGAGAAATTACTCTGGCAACTATGTGTAGAATGGACTCTAATAGGGGAGCAAAATGGAGACAGAAAGACTATGTAAGGAGATACTGCAAAAAGGGAGCAGTAGTTAATCTTACATTCCATGAACAAAGGACCCTAGGACCATCAAGTAAGAAGAGCATGAGCAGAATGTGGGACCCTATCCAGAGAAGAAGCAACACCAGAGATGAAGGCAAAGATGATGACATCAAGAGATAGAGCACTCATGAAAAGAGAAATGCTATGTGGCAGTGGCCATGAGGCAGGCTTGCAGAATGTGCCCTTGTGTTGTTTAAATGATTATATATTCCGGAGTGTTTTTGTGCAAATAATAAAATGAAACAAAAAAAGAGATGGACTAGAAGCAAATACTATTGAATGGTGATGTATGGAAGGAATTGTAATCATTGCAATGATATGAAATATAATATAATGAGTGCAAAACTGATGTTCTCCCATGTAAACTATCACTCAATGTACCATGAAAGCTTTTTTAAAAAAAATACTGAATAGGAATGGCAATAAGGACATCCTTGTCTCATCCCTATTCATAAGAAGAAGAATGAAAGCCACCTTTCTTATTGCCTGGTTGCTAAGCTGTCATATTTGGGGGCTCTTATTGACCTAAATTTTGATTCATTTTTAATATATTTAATATATATGTGTTATTGATTGTTTGATGGAAGAGCTCTCCCATGAAATTCCTCTCACCACCTCTCCCTCTGCCCCCCTAGTCATAGAGGGTGACACACACTCAGTATGGATGTGAATCATTGTGTTTAGCTTTTACTAGGGGGCATTGTACCAAAGCCATCAGCCAATAAATATTCATAAGATATTATATGCTTTTTTTTTGCTTTATGGGTTCAGTTGTGTGAAATAAAATAAATTTGTTTATTTGTTTTTAAAAAAAAGTAAAACAAAGAAGGTACTTTAATAACTTATGAAACCTGGACAAGAATGGTAGAATTAGAGTTCGTGGGAAACAATGGGATTCAGAATATATTTTTTAAAGTTATGTTAACTGTTGGGTGAATTAATGTTATTGAGGGAAAGGGAAATCTAATATAACTTCTAGGTTTTTGTCTTGAGAATTTGAGTGAATATCAATTGCCTTAAATGAGAAATCTTTTGGAAGCGAATTTATTAAGGAAGAAAACTGAGCATATATATTTCCGAAAAGGTAACAGAGAAATTCAGAGTAAGTATACCAACATGCAAGGAGCTCTGGTAGCGTAGTGGTTACAAATCGGGCTGCCAACTTCAAGGTCAGCAGTTTGAAACTACCAGCTGTTCTGCCAGGGAAAGATGAGGCTTTCTGCTCCCATAAAGATTTACAGCCTTGGAAACCCTGTACAGGGTTGCTATGAGTTGGAACTGACTCCACAGCACATAGCAACAGCAACAACATACCAACGTGCAAACAGAGTGGAGTAGTGAGGTGGTTTGGGACTTATTGGGAGGATTCTGATGGATTCATATTGGAAGCTTGATCTATTCAGGAGGTCAGAAAACAGCACAGGGTTTTTAAAGGAAGAGAGTAAATGCTCAGATATGTTTCTTTTGACTGTTCTGGTTGTCAGTGTTGGAACTGTGCATACAAAAGAGAAACTGCCCATGGGCTAGTGTATATAGGTATTACAATGATCTTATGCTGTTGTATTTTAGAAAGTATTCTTGTGTATCTTGTGTATCCGCTTGTATCTTCCTAGAGTCATTCAAAATCACTTATTGCAAGCTTGCTAGTAAGACTTTGTATTGGGTTTCTAGGAATCTTCCTTTATTGCATAAGAGTAAATAAAGAGAATCAGAACAGGGAGAGAGCACTATTAGGAACAGTCTTTTGGAGTAGATGAAATTTGAATTAGAAGTTGATGAATGAATAGGACTTTTGTAATTTGAGGAGCATTTACCCTCCTACTTTAAAATAAATCTGTATTGTTTTCCAGCCTCTTGGATAGAACAAGCTCCTTAGATGGGTCTACCAGGATCCATACATTATGGCCCAGACCACCTCTAAAATTGGACTTCTCATCACTCTACTTCATTTGCACTTTTGCCTGCTTACTCTGAATTTCACTGTTACCTTTCCGAAATATCATACCCCCAGTGTTCTTCCTTAATAACTTTTCATTATTTGGACTCAACATAAAAGTTTTCATTCAATGTTCAAGGTTTCCCAAAGCTCCAGAACACTCTGAACTTCCTGTGGCAATTTACATAATTTGTTAGCTGTTTTATTATAGTTACTTCCATATCCATAATAGTTTTTTCTACTTACAACAATTTACTTACAAGACTTAAGCAATGTGAAGTTTGGCACTATATTGATGTACTTCAAAATGTAAGCAACTAGCCCAGAGTGTGATACATGGTGGTGGTGGTGGTGGTGGTGGTGGTGGTGGTTATGTGCCGTGGAGTCAGTTCCGACTCATAGCGACCCTGCATAGGGTTTCTGAGGCTGTAAATCTTTACAGGAGAAGAAAGCCTCATCTTTCTCCCACGGAACCGCTGGTAGTTTCAGGTTACTGCCCTTGAAACTAGCAGCCTGACTCAGAACCACTATGCTACTCATAACTACTATGTTCCTTGTGATACAGAGTCAAGCCTCCATAAATGTGTGATCAGCGAATAAAGAAATGATCCTGAAGGGTAATGGCAATAACACTTTAATGTTGATTGTAATCCTGGGTTCTAGATCCAATTTTCTACTGTGAGATCTAGGGCACTTTACCTTACGAGTCTCAAATTACTAGCATGTGAAATAGATGTTTCAGATTCAATGATCTGAAATCTCTTCTTACGCAGGTTCTATGAAGTTCTAGTTCATAAGTAAAGTTTATCAAGACATGCTTTCTAAGAAATGTCCAATTTAATAGGTTTCAGCTGATTACAAATGAAAGAATCTTCCAGGTTTGGTAGCATAGGATATATTGAAGCTGAGTATCAAGCTAGTAATTAAAATAATAGGGTTTCTGGAAAAGTTGGATTTTAATCTTGAGCTTTGCATCAGTTTGGAGAGCAAAATATTAGAAACTTTGACTTTTGACTACTAACTAGTAACTTGATGTTGTTTTTATTAAATGCCATCGAGATGATTCCAACTCTGTATAGGGTTTCTGATAAGTGGATGGTGGGTTTGAAATGCCAACTTTTTTGTTAGCAGCTAATTGATTATCCTATGGCAACACACCAAAGTTAGTTAGTAAATCAGATAATTCCAGGTTACAACATGCTGATGTGAATAACTGACTGCTATCTTCCATAAACCATCCACATTCTGTTTCAGGGTAAATTCTAGAAGAAATGATTTACCCAGACTTATCAGATGATTACGTCTGGAGCATATTCTTTGGTACTTTTATCAAGAATCCTCAGGACAGTAAGTTAAAGTGCATGTTCCCAGTTGTGTAATTCTTTATGCTTGTTTTTACTTATTATTACAATTTAAAAGTGACCAGAACTAAAAGACTGTGGTTCCCTGAACATCCAAATATTACTCAATATCCCTTCCTATCTAATAGTTATACCAAACTTAACATGCCATAAATAGAACTCTTGATTGTCCTGCTGTTGTTTGCACGTGCCAACAAGTCAGTTCCAACTCATTTCGAGTTCTTAGGGCTTCTAAGGAATGGCAGGTGGGTTTGAACTGGTGTTGGCGCTACAATGCCACACCAGGGCTCCACTAGAAGGCTACTGTAGCAGCATACAAAGTCAGCCAAAATGATTTAGTTGGAATTCATGGGCCTTGCCATACACAGATCCATATTATAGATAATTCAGCCACTTTCCATCAAGATTTCCAGTCAGAAGCCAAAAACATAAAACACAATCTCTTTGTCTCTGATCCTTTTGAAGTTCCCCATAACAGGTTGGCCTAGATAGGGTTTTGTTTTTTAGCATAGGTCTAGTTCTAGTTAATGCCAGAAATAAAATCCAAATTCTAAATAAAAATAAAATAAATTGATAAAGCATGGGCTATTTCAGCCATGAATAATTCAATGTAGCTTAGTCTCCACTTACCAACTGTTCCTCAAAAACTCCATACAGAGTTTTTTGGGTTGGAACCTACTCGACGGCACTTAACAACAACAAAGTCTCCACTGTGAGTAAATATTATCATATTGAAAAGAATATAAGGCACTTACTTTGTTTTGTTTCTTTGAAAAGACTTTGTTATCACCTGTTATATATAACCAAGCTCCCAAGAATATAACTGGAAGTTCAGAGAAATAAATTAATTGAGCCATTCAGCATAAGAAAAGAAGCTTAAAGAACTTGCTGATAGATAACAGCTAAGACAAACCAGTTAAGGGTGGACCAGGGCAAGAAGGGCCTTCTCTTTTAGTTGCAAATGCATCTGGCCTGTGTCCATGGCTAGATCATATATCTGACAATATTCTCCCTTTTAATGCTTTGCAGATTCAAGGTATATTATGATACCCTAAGTCTGAACTCCCTAGGGAAATTATGTCAAACCACAACCAAGGAAGTTGGATTGTAAAAATCGCCCAAGGTTTCAGTTATCTGGAATTCTTATTTAAGAACAAGGGAGGCTATGCTCCAAAAGGTGGCAGTGTAAGATTGCAGAGTAATGACTATTTTCTGCCCTTAATTCTCAAAAGTTTCTAGAAGAATTCTGCTCAACGTTTACCCTTGGGGAAAACAATAAAAGCAGGAGAGTGGAAATTAATTTTATTTTTAGAACATATCTCTATGCAGCAACGTCAAACTAAAATTCTCATAAGCTAATCTTTGCTGGTTTATTATAGATATCACATTCTTTATGTGGGCTGGAAGCAAAATAATTTTTACAAAGTCTTTGTGCTAAATAAATTCACATTTTAGATCTCCTGACTCATGTGGTAGGGCTGTTTTAGAGGGATACATAAAAAACAAAAAATCATATTCCTGTCCAATACTGCAAGCAGTTACAGACACAGTTATAAAGCAATCATACAATTTTACCTAAAGTGTTTGAGATTGTACTTTAAAAAAATTAGATCCTACTGCTAAAAGCTGCTTAGAATGTAAATAAGGCTTGCAAGCACATATTAAAAAATCTGAAACGAAATAGAAAAGTAGAAAACTCTCATTGTATCCATGAGACTAAGTTTCTATCCTTGATAGTTCTTAGCCTGGATTTCATGGAATTAACACCAAAAATTCTCTTCCATTTATGACAAAGAAAATACATTCTACATCAGACATTATATCCTAAGCACCAAGTATGTACTTAATGCTGTGCTAGGGACAAAAGAAGTAAGCAGACTTATTCGACTTGAACCAAATCTAAAAAAAGTACATGGAGTAAAAGACCCTGTGTTATCTTCCTGATCAGTGTCTTATTCTATCAAACTAAGCCAACTTTCTCTACCCTAGGCTCAGTATGCAGTCAAGTCAGATCTGACTCATAACAACCCTATGTACAACAGCACAAAACACTATCCAGTCTTGTGTCATACTCACTGTTGCAGGACTGTGTGAATCCATCTCATTGAGGATCTTCCACTTTTTGCTGACCCTTTTCTTTACCAAGCATGATGTCTTCTTGTGATAACATGTCCAAAGTACATAATATCACTGCTTTCCATCATTGTTTCTAAGGAGCAATCCAGCCATACTTCTTTCAAAACAGATTTGTTATTTTTTATGGCAGTTCATGGTAGAATTAATATTCTTGCCAATATCACAATTCTTCTATGGTCTCCCTTCTTCATTGTCCAGCTTCTGCATGGATATGAGGTGATTGAAAATATCATGATTTGGGTAACGTGCATCTTAGTCCTCAAAGTGGTATCATTGATTTTTAACACTCTAAAGAGGTCTTTTGCAGTATATTTGACTAATACCATTTGTCCTTTGATTTCTTGACTGCTGCTTCCATGAGTGTTGATTATGGATACAAGTAAAATGAATTCCTTGACAACTTTAACCTTTACTCCCTTTATCATGATGTTATTTATTGGCCCAGTTCTGAGGATTTATGTTTTCATTGCATTGAAGTGTAATCCATACTGAAGGCTGAAATATTTGATCTTTAACAATGAGTGTTTCAGGAGATCACACATCTTCCTAAACGTCAGACTAGCCAGCACTTCCTCTTCTCTCTCTCATCTCAAAGTCAATGGGTGCTAATGGAATAGGCTAAACTCAGACTTCATTGATGCAATTCTCCCCACTTCCACTCACAAGTAGACCCAGGTGGTCACCAGACAAAATACTACACTGATCATGGGTTCCCTTTGAGTTTCAGTCTTAGAAGAGGGTTTTCAAGATAGGCTGACTTTTCTTTCCAAACAGCTTACTTGATATTCAAACAGTCTACTTTTTTCCTACAGGTCTTTCTTTCAATAAGAATCTTCTGTTCTCCCAGAACTTCTATTTGGTCTGCATGTCTTTTCAAGTGGGAATGTCCTAACCAAGAAAGTTCTGAGTGAGGCTCTGGATTCCACTGGCCCCATGCTATACAAAGTCTTAACAAGAAGACTTTTTCCCTGAGAAAATTCTATTTCCCCTTTTAACAAATCCAATCTGAAGATGGGCTTACAAGATTTTTGTCATCATAATTCTCAATATCCATTTCTATTATATATAAATGGATACTTCATAATATTAGACAAGGGAAACCAATATTCTTTTAAAAAGGCAAGAACATAAACATTTTCACCCTCCTTTACCCAGTCATCCTATGTCGTAATCCATGTATTGACTTACAGAACACTGTTGCTCCAAGCTTGTGTATAAATGATTTTTTACCTCTATCACATTTAGCCCATGCATACCTCCCTAACTCTTCACCTATTTTCATTGTTCATCTGCCACTCTCCCTCTTCTTTTGTAGTGACCCTCCCTGTCACCTGAGCTAACATGTGTCTACCCTCTAGCCAGTGAATTACTCTCTCCTCCCTCCACCCCTGATAACCATCAAAGAATATTTCTTTTAGTATGGAGACATTTTTGTAAGCTTTTAAAATAATGACCTCATGAAATATTTATCCTTTTGTGATTGACTAGTTACTTTCAGCATAATTTCATCAACGTTCATCCATGCTATGAGGTGTTTAGCAGATTCATTGATATTTTTCAAGGTTGCATAATATGACATTGTGTGTATGTACCAAAGTTTGTTTATTGATTCTTCCACTGATGGGCACTTAGGCTGTCTACATCTTTTTGCTATTATGAGTAGTGCTGCAATGAACATTAGTGTGCATATGTCTACTTGTGACCTAACTTGTATTTCTTGTGGCTATATACTAAGTAGAGGATTGCTGTGTCATAAAGTGTCTCTCTATTTCCAACTTTCTGAGGAAGCACCATACTGTTTTCTGGAGTGGTTGGACCATTTTGGAGTTCCACCAGTAATGTAGGAGGGTCCCAGTCTCTTCACACCCTCACCAGCATTTGCTGTTTTCTGTTTTTTTTGAACTTCACTGTTAATGCTGGTGTGAGGTGTTATTTCATTGTTGTCTTAATTTGCATATCTCTAATGGTTAATGATTGTGAACATTTCTTTATATATTTTTTGGCTGCCTGTATATCTTCCTTGGTAAAGTATCTGTCCATGATCTGTGACTATTTTTTAATTGGGTTGTTGATCTTTTTCTTGTAGAAGTGTTGTAGTTTTCATAAATTTTAGATATTAATCCCTTGTCTGATATGTCATTGCAAATTTGTTTCCCACATTTTGAGGGATTCCTTTTCACTCTCTGGTGAAATCTTTTGATGCACATATGTTTCTAATTTTTAGAAGATCATAGTCATTTATTTTCATTCCTTCTGCATTTTTTGTAATGTTTGATAGCACGTAATGCTCCAAAACCATGTTTTAGAGCACCTAAGGTTGTCCCTATTTTTTCATTGATGATCTTTTTAGTTCTAAGTTTTACTCTTACGTCTTTAATTCATATTGTTTGTTTTTTTATATGGTGTAAGATATGAGTCTTGTTTCATTCTTCTGCAGATGGATTTCCAATTTTGCCAGCACCATTTGATGAAAAAACTATCTCCCATTTAATATGCTTTGGTCCTTTGTCAAAGATTAGTTAACTTTATGTGAATGGATGTACTTTCAAGTTCTCAATTCTGTTCCATTGATCTTTTACTTTACCAGCACCAGGCTGTTTTGAAATCAGGGAGTGAGAGGTCTCCTACTTTGTTTTTCTTAAGCACTGCTTTAATTATCTGAGGTCTCTTTCCTTTCCATATGAAGTTCGTGATAATATTTCCCATAACTTTAAAGAATGATGTTGGAATCTGGATTGGGATTGCATTATATCTGTAAATTGCTTTGGGTAGTATTGACATTTTCACAACGTTAAGTCTTCCTATCCAGGAACATGGTCTATACCTACATAATTGGAAGTCTTTTGGTTTCTTAAAACAATGTTTTGTAGTTTTCTTTGTATTAGTCTTTTGTTCCTCTAATAAGATTTATTCCTAAGTATTTCATTCTTTGGATGGTTCTTGTAAATGGTATTGTTTTCCTAATTAGCTTTTCAAAGTGGTCTTTACTAGCATAGAGTAATCCAACTGATTATTTTTTTTAAAGGTTTATTATGAATTAAGTGATAGTTTACATGGGAGAACATCAGTTTTACACTCATCGTTTCATTACAAAGATTATAATCCCCTACATGCATCTTCATTTAACACAACAGTTTTTGTTTCTATTCCATCTGTTTTTATTTGTTTGTTTTAGAAATACACAAAATCAATCAGGAATACATAATCATTTAAACAACCAAAGGACACATTCTGTAAGCCTGCCTCCTGGCAGCCAGCACTCAGTCTTTCTCTTTCCATGAGTTTAGAGTCCTCAGCTGCTCCTTCTCTCCATGTCCTCATCTCTGCCTCAATCTCTGGTGTTGCTGCTTCTTGGGATAGGGTCCCACATTCCACTCATGCTCTTCTCCCTTGATGGTCCTCTGATCAGGGTCCTCTGATCCTGGACTGTAAGATTAACTACTCCCCATTTAGTTACAAAACTGCTACCATTACAATTATGACGGTTGCAATTAATAATAATAACTGTTACTCAGTATTGAATCATATGAATTTTATCTCCATCTCTATTCACCAGACCCTTCTAGACAAGATGAAAACTACTCAGTGGGGATTCTACCTTCCCCTGAACACTCATAAACTGAACTCCCTCATGAAAACTTGTAAGCCAGTCACTTTGTGCCTTTATTGCCCCCTAATTTTAGGTAGCCAATGTCTAAATTGCCCGTCCCTATGAACCCTGTATACAGAGAGGATAGGATTGATACTTGATGTGAAGACTTCTTCCCTCTCACTTGGTATTTTGAGCTACTACATCCATAAGTATATATCAAGTTCATCAAATTGTAGCAATTTACACTTGTTTACTTTATAAAAAATTGTTTTATTATCTTCCTCTAGTAGAGTTCTGATCATCAATTCATCAAGGCTAGGTCAAATGGGCACTATCTGCAAGTCGGGACATTCTTGTGCATATTCCATCACTTCATATCAGCTGGATGATTCACTTTTATCTCTAGCCATCTGTGGCTATGTGCTTGTCCATGAGGTCAGGAGTTCCTGGATCTCACCATACTTCAGACCAACCAGCCCTTCTCTTTCTCATCTCCAGATCAATGGAAGTCTATGGAGCATGGTTGAACTCAGCCCATATCTGCATTGCTGCCTTTCCCCCTTTTCCACTCACCAGTAGACCAATGTGGTTGCCAGCTACATGCCTGCTTATATGTTCTCTTTGAATTTCAGTCTTGGAGCAGGATTTGTCCTGAAGGGACTTGATTGCTTGCCTTGATGGCTCCCTGGCATATAGTGTGCTTATTCTTGTAGTAGCCAATCATACTGCCATTTTTTTTTTTTTTTTTCCCTGACAGTCTTTCTTTCAAGAAGTATGTTCTGTTCCTCTAGCTGCTCCAGGCTGGTCTACTTGTCCTTTCTAGAGGGAATTTCCCACCTCAGAAGGTTTTTTCATGGGGCTCAGGATCCCACCTAAGGACTTATACACTACAAAGGCTCTGCAAGAAGTCTCTTTCATTGAGCAAGTTCTAGCATCCCTTTTAAGTATTCCAATCAGTTATAGACTGAAGATAAGCTTAAAAGTTTTTTATAATCATGTTTTCAGATATTCCTTTTTATTCCATTCAAGTGTCTATTTTACAATAGTAGGGAAGGTAAACCAATATTCATAAGACAGTCAAGCATCTTAACATTATTTCCCAATTTTTACCCACTCAGACTATGCCTCTATTCATGTATCATAGAACCCTGTTGTTACAAGGTTGACCACACATCACTATTTACCTCTATCCCATTTAGCCCAAGCAAACTTGCCTAAGTGTTCTCCTATGTACATTGTTCTTCCATTCCCCTCCCCCTTCTTGCATATTGCCCTCTCCAACACCCGAACTATGCAGTGTCTATTCCCTACTCTGTGCTCTACAGTCCCCTCCTTCCCCAACCCCTCCATAACCAACAAATACTTTTTTTTTCTCCTTTTAGTATGGGTATCTTTTCTTAAGCTTTTACAATAATGATCTTATGTGATATTTGTCCTTTTGTGAGTAATTTCACTCAGCATAATAACCTCAAGTTTCAACCATGTTATGCAGTGGCTAGTATCTTCCTTGTTATTCTTCAAGGTAGCATAATATTCTTTTGTGCGTGCGTACCAAAGATTGTTTATCCATTAGTCCATTGAT
Source organism: Chrysochloris asiatica (assembly GCF_000296735.1). Taxonomy (NCBI): domain Eukaryota; kingdom Metazoa; phylum Chordata; class Mammalia; order Afrosoricida; family Chrysochloridae; genus Chrysochloris; species Chrysochloris asiatica. Next base: position 279,747 of record NW_006409139.1, read on the forward strand.
GGACACTTAGGCTGTCTCCAACTGTTTGCTATTGTGAATAGTGTTGCAATAAACATTGGTGTTCATATATCTACTCATGTTCTGGTTCATATTTCTTATGAATATATACCAGGTAGAGGAATTTCTGGATCATAAGATATTTCTACTTCCAACTTTCTGAGGAAGTGCCATGATGTTTCCCACCAGCATTGGAGGAGGGCCTCAGTCTCACCACATTCTTACCAGCATTTATTGTCCTCTGCTCTTTTGAACTTTGCTATTATTGCTAGTGTCAGATAATATTTCATTATTGTTTTGATTTGCATCTCTCTAATGGATAATAATAATAATAAGGAGTTCTTGTAGCATAGTGGTTATGAATCGGGCTGCGAACTGCAAGGTCAGCAGTTCGAAACTGCCAGCTGTTCCACAGGAGAAAGATGAGATGTCCTGCTCTCATAAAGATTTACAGCCTCGGAAACCCTGTTCAGGGTTGCTATGAGTCGGAAGCAACTCCACGGCACACAGTCACCACCAATGGCTAATGATAATGAACATTTCTTCATATGTTTGTTGGCTGCTCAAATATCTTCCTGGGTAAAGTGTCTGTTCATGTCCTGTGCCCATTTTTTAATTGAGTTACATGTGTTTTTCTTGTAGAGGTGCTGTAGTTTCCTATAGATTTTAGAAATTATTCCCTTAGCAGATATGTCATTGCAAAAGATATTTCCCTTTGTGTGGGCTCCCTTTTCACTCCTTTGGGAAATCTTTTTGATGCAGATAAGTTTCTAATTTTTAGTATGGGCTAGTCATGTATTTTTGTCTTCTATTGTTTGTGCAATTATCACAATATTTAGTAGTCTATGTGTACCCTGTATTACAGCCTTTTAATTTTTCATTATTTTTTCATTGATGACCTTTATAATTCTGGGATTAACATTTAGGTCTTTAATCCATGCTGAGTTGGTTTTGGGGATATGGTATGAGATAAAGGTTTTGTTTCAATCTTTTGCATATTGATTTCCAGTTCTTCTAACATCATCTGTTGAAGAGACCATCTCCTCCCGACTCAGTGTTACTTTGGCCCTTTGTCAATGATCAGTAGGCTGAATGTGGATGGGTTAATTTCAGTATTCTCAATTCTGTTCCATTGATCTATGTATCTTTCACTGTACCAGTACCAGGCTGTTTTGACCACTGTAGCCGTGTAATAAATTTTGAAATCAAGGAGTGAGAGGTTTCCAACTTTGTTCTTTTCCTTCACAAGAACTTTGCTTATCCTACGTCTCTTTCTTTTCCATATAAAGTTTGTGATTGTTTTTTTCAACTCTTTAAAGAATGTCGTTGTTATCTGGATTGGTATTGCATTCTATGTGTAGCTTGCTTTGGGTAGTATGAACATTTGCACAATGTTAAGTCTTCCTATATAGGAGCATGGTATATTCTTCCACTTTTGTAAGTCTCTTTAGGTTTCTTGTAGTAATGTTTTGTAATTTTCTTTGTATAAGTCCTTTGTTCTCTGGTTACATTTATTCCTAAATATTTCATCTGTTGGGTGGCTATTGTAAATGATATTGCTTTCCTAATTTCCTTTTCAGCACTGTCATTATTAGTATAGAGAAATGTTGATCTTGTATCCTGCCACTTTGCTGAATCTTCCAATGAGTTCCAGTAGTTTTTTTGCTGAGTCTTTGGGGTTTTCTATGTATAGGATCATATTTTCTGCAAATAAGGAGAATTTTACTTCCTCTTTGCCAATTTTGATATTTTTTATTTCCCTATCTTTCCTTATAGCTCTTGTTAAGACTTCCAACACAATATTGAACAGGAGAGGAGTAGTGATAAAGGGCATCCTTGTCTGGTTCCTGTTCAAAAAGGGAAGGCTTTCAGGGTCTCTCTACTGACAGGGATGTTGACTATTGGTTTTGTATATATGCTGTTAACAATGTTGAGGAATTCCCCTTCAATTCCTACATTGCTGAGTGTTTTTATCAGGAATGAGTGTTAGATTTTGTCAAATGCCTTTTCTGCATCAATCGATATGATCATGTGGTTCTTTTCTTTTTTCATATTTATATGGTGGATTGCATTGATTGTTTTCTTAATGTTGAACTATCCTTGCATCCCTGATATGAATCCCCCTTGGTCATGATATACTATTTTTTTGATTTGTTGTTAAATTCTGTTGGCTAGGATTTTGTTGAGAATTTTTGCATCTATGTTCAAGAGTGATAATGGGCTATAATTTTTTTCTTAATGATGTCTTTGCCTGGTTTGGGTATGAGGGTTTGATTGCTTCATATAATGTATCAGAAAGTTTTCCAACCTTTTCTATATTCTGTAGTACTTTGAGTAGAATTGATGACAGCTCTTCCTTGAATGTTTGGTAAAATTCACCAGTGAAGCCAGCTGGACCTGGACTTTCTTTGGTTGGGAGTTTTTTGATGACCTGGTCAATTTCTTTCTTTGTTTTATGTCTGTTCAAGTTTTCTACTTCACTCTGTGTAAGATTAGGTAGGTCATGCTTGTCCAAAAATGTATCCATCTCCTCTAGATTTTCAAATTTGCTTTTAAATACAACTTTTCATAATATTCTGTTATTATCCTTTTTATTTCTATTGGTTTTATTGGGACATCACCCTGTGGTTTCTTATGTGTGTTATTTGTGTCTTCTCCGTCTTTTCTTTTGTTAGATTTTCCAATTGTTTGTCAACTTTATTAAGCCTTTTGAAGAACCAGCTTCTTGTATGCTTGATTCTTTCTATAGTTTTTACTGTTTTCTATCTCATTTATTCCTGCTCTAATCTTTATTATTTCTTTTCTTCTGTTGACTGTAGGCTTATTCTGCTGGCCTGTTTCTAATTGTTTGAGATGTTGTGTTCATGTGTTGATTTTGGTTCTTTCTTCTTTTTGCATATGTACATTTATTGCATTAAATTGTGCTCTCAGCACTGTTCTTGCCATATTCCAAAGAAATTATGTTATATTTTTATTCTCATTTGTTTCTAGGAACTTTGTGAGCTCATGTTTTATTTCTTCTACTACCCAGTAGCTTATGCAGGGTGTTATTCACTTTCCATGTATTTGACCTTATTTCCTTGGTTGTTGATTTATAATTTGACAGCACTGTGGTCTGAGAAGATGCTTTGTAGTATTTTGATGTTTGTAAATTTATGGAGGCTTGTTTTGTGGCCTAAGACATAGTCTATTCTGGAGATTGTTCCATGTGCACTTGAAAGGAATGTATATTGTGCTGTTGTTGGGTTGAATGCTGTGTACATATTTATGAATTAAAGTTGGCTGATTGTGTTGTTTAGTTCTTTCTGATTGTTCTATCCATTTTTTGAAAGTGTTGTATTAAAATCTCCCACATTATTGTAGATTTGTCTATTTCTTTCTTCAAATCTATTAGAGTTTGCTTTCTATATTTTAGAGCTCTTTCACTGGGAGCGTATATATTTATTATGGTTATGTTCTCTTGTTCAATTTACCTTGTAATCATGAGATAATGCCCATCTTTATCTATTATACTGGTTTTTGCCCTAAAGTTTATTTAAGAAATTAGTATTGCTACGCCTGCTTGTTTTCCATTGCAATTATCTTTTTTTTCCCCCCATCCTTGAACTTTTAGTGTATTTTTGTCTTTATGTGTAAGGTGTGTCTCTTGCAGACAACAATTTGAAGGATCTTATTTTCTTATCTAGTCTACCACTATAAGTCTCTTAACTGGTGCATTTAATTCATTGACATTCAGTGTAATTATCAATAGGTGTGAATTAATTGCTGTTATTGTATTTTTTGTGTGTGTGTGTGGTGTTGTTGGTTTCTTTATTCTGCATGCCTTCATGTGCTGAGTTCATACTTGTTTGTTCTTTCCTGTCAGCTTCTTTTCACAGTTTTAATGTTTCCATGTTCTTGGATTTTCATTTTCTTGGTATGTTGTGAATGTTAGTTTTCTTCGAGGATATACTGTATTCTATTAACTTTTAACTCCATTTACAACAGTCCATTTTATTTTGCAGTCTACATGACCTCCTCACCACCTGGATCTCTATTCCTATGTTTTTACCTTCTTTCACATTGTAATTGTTTTGATAAAAAATGGACTTCCCAGATTCTCTGAATTCATTCTTATGTTTTTGTTCTGTTCTGGACTCTTCAATCTGTCAATTGAGTTCCAGGTGGTGCTGACACATATGTCAATCTCTGGATGTTGTCTGTTATTGTTGGTTCTCAGTCCAAATAATTCCCTATAGGATGTTTTCAAGTGCTGGGTCGGCTTTGACAAAATCCCTTAGCTTCTGTTTATCTGGGAATGTTTTTATTACACCATTGTTTTTGATTGACATCTTTGCTGGGTAGATGATTCTTGGTTGGCATTGTTTTTCTTCCAGAGTTTTATATATGTCTCCCATTGTCTTCTTCCCTGCATGATTTCTGCTGAGAGATCAAAGCAAAACCTGATTTGCTTGCCTTTATAAGTAGCACTTCTATTTTGCTTAGTTGATCTAAGGATATTCTCATTGTCTTTAATTTTGAAGAGCTTTATTATGATCTATCTGTTTTGGCAATTTTCTTTTGGGGTCTATCTTTCCTGGGGTTCATTCACCTTCTTAAATGCTTATCTTCTCATCCTTCAAGATGTTAGGGGAATTTTCTTCCAGAAGCTCTTCAACTATCTCCTCTGTGGACTTCTGTAATTCTTCCTGTTCTGGAATGCCAATAATTTTTAAGTTATTCCTCTTCACATTGTCCCACATGATCTTAGACTTTCTTTCTTTCTTTTTTTTTTTATTCCTTTTTCTGCTTGCTCCTTTATCTTAACAGTATTGAGACATTAACAGAACCAGACATTACTGGTTCTGGATTCCATCTCTTCAATTCTACTTTTTTGTCCTTTTAGTGTATTGTCCATTTATGATAATTCATTATTAATCATTTGGACCTCTTTTTCCAAGTTTTGAATTGTTTCCAATACTATGCCTGTCTTATTTTATTGTTCCTGTAGCACTTTCCTGACTTCTTCATTATTTTTTTTCAATCCCTCTGTGGGTCATTTGGCTGCATCTCAATATCATTCTCCTGAATTCCTTCTCAAGCAGTTCCAAAATCTGCCATCCTTGTAATGTGAAGTCTACATCTACCTCCAATTCATTTGTGTCTGTTACTCAATCTTGTTCATGAGGGATTTTGGTCTATGGTTTTCTTTTTTAGTGATTTCCTAGTCTGGTTTAAGAATGAGGGCTACGCTTGCTTCATAAAATGTATTTGGAAGGTTTCCATTCTTCTGTATTCTGGAATAGTTTTAATAAAGTTGGTGACAGATCTTCTCTGAATGTTTGGTAAAACTCAACAGTTAATCCATCTGGTCCTGGATTTTTTTTTTTTTTTTGGTTGGGAGTTTTTGATGACCTGACTGATTTTTTTCTTTTCTTATAAGTCAGTTCAAGTCTTTCTTCTATTTCATTCTATGTTAGTTTAGGTAGGTGGTGTTTTTCTAAAAATGTATCCATTTTTTCCTCTAGGTTTTCAAATTTGTTGGAATACAATTCTCCATAGTATTCTGTTATTATCCTTTTCATTTCCATTGGTTCTATGGTGATGTCACCAATATGGTTTCTTTTTGTTTTGTTTTAAGTTTTTATTGTGAATTGAGTGATAGTTTACATGGGAAAACATCAGTTTTTCACTCATCATTTCATTGCAAAGATTATAATGCCCTCTATGCATCATTATTCAACAGTATTTGCTTCCATTCCCTCTATTTTTCTTTAGTTATACACAGAAATACTCAGGAATATATAATCATTTAAACAACCAAAGGGCACATTCTGCAAGCATGCGTCCTGGCAGCCAGCACACAGTCTTTCTCTTTCCATGAGTCTAGATTCCTCAGCTGCTCCCTCTCTCCATGTCTTCATCTCTGCCTCCATGTCTGGTGTTTCTGTTTCTGTAGATAGGGTCCCACATGTCACTCATGCTTTTCTCCCTTGATGGTTCTACAGTTTTTTGATCATAGGCTGTAAGACCCACCCCTTTTGCTAAAAAAACTTCTACCTTTACTGTCGTGACAGTCACTATTAGTCATGATGACAAGTACTCACTATTGAGTCACAAAAATCTTATCCCTATCTCCTTTCACTAGACCCATCTAGACAAAATGAAAAGTATTCAGTGGGGATTCTACCTTGCCCTGCATACTCTGAAACTAAACTCCTTCTTGAAAACTTGTGAGCCAGTCACTTCATGCCTTTATAGCTCCACCCATTTTAAGTAGCCAATGTCTAGTTGCCCATTCCTATCAACCCTGTGTGCAGAGAGAATGGGAATGATCCTTGATGTGATGCTTCCTTCCCTCTTGGTTGGTATTTAGAGCTACCACATACTTTGGACATATTGTCAGGAGGAACCAGTTGCTAGAGAAGGATACCATGTTTGGTAAGGTGGAGGGTCAGAGAAAAAGAGGAAGACATCCAGCAAGATGGATTGTCAAACTGGCAGTATCAATGAACTCAAGCATGGCAACAAATATGAGGTTGGCCAAGGACTGGACAGTGTTTCCTTCTGTTGTACACAGGGTCACTATGAGTTGGTAATAATTCAATGGCACCTAACAACAATAACAACATACATAAGTATAGGCCAAGGTCATCAAATTGTAACAATTTACATTTATTTCCTTTGTCAAAAAATTAAATCTTCCTCTAGTCGAGTTTTGATCATCTAGCCATCGAAGCTAGGTCAAATGGGTACTATCTGCAAGTTTGGGTGTGTTTGTGCATCTCTCCTCTAGATGTTTTACTCTCAGCTCTAGCCCACTCATATGGATTTTTATGTGTGTTATTTGTGTTGTCTCCCTCTTCTTTCATTAGAGTTGCCAATGATTTGTCAATTTTATTAAACCTTTCAAAGAAACAGCTTCTTTTCTTGTTGGTTTTTCTATTATTTTTCTATTTTCTATTAAATTTATTTCTACTCTAAGTTTGATTTTATTTTGCATCTATCTATCTATTATTTTATTATTTCTTTTCTTATTGTGACTGTAGGCTTACTTTATTGTCTTGTTCTAATTGTTGGAGTCAACTCATTCTTTTTGACATAGTGACTCTGCATGTTACTTTCATCTTCCCTTGATGTTCAATAGTTTATTCAGAGAATCCTTGTTTCTAGTTTACAAATAAAGAAATAGAGGCTCAGAAAATTTTATCAATTTTCTCAGTTAAAAAAATAATAAAATCAAGGGAATTTGAATCAAAATCTGTTAGGTGAGCTCTGGCATAATATGATGAAATGAATTTCTTTGTGTGGTCTTTTGTCTTGGTACATTTGAAAACTGTTTGAGAGATGCTGTTTTTCCTAAGCCCTGAGGAATCATTTCATACCTTTGACCACGTTTACTACAAAAAAAGACTTAGTTGTTATTTTTTCAGGTTGATTGACATTTTGTGGGTATGTTGAAAAGAATATGTATAGTTTGCTCATTTTGTCTTCTCCTATGCTACAAACTGCCCATTGATTTGTATGTAACTTGCAGTAATTGGTCAATCGACTATTGAAATGAAGTGTCTGTGGCCTGCAGAGAAGAGATTGATCAACTCATGGCCTTGGTGTGAGGGCCATGCCTTGAAATTGATTAAGCATTTGTATATAGATGAAGTCAACCCCACAGAGATTATTTAGACACCAGAAGCAGTGAGAAGCACAAGGAAGAAAGCAAATGGAAGAAGCAGAGAGAGAGAGAGGAGGCAAGGAATCTCCTAAAAGAAGTGTAACATAGGTCAAGGACTATAACACAGAAAATAGAGAGATGTCCTGAACAGGCCTAGTGGCAGAGTGGGTGATGACAGTTGTCAGGGCCAAGGGGAACTACTTAACTGCAAGTGTTGCCTGTGAATGATGTGTTACCATTGCAACAGATTATTGAACCCAGCAGAGGAGCACAGAGTGCTATGGAGAAAATGGCTGTTATCAATACTGGTAAAAAGTTTGGACAGTGAAGGTAGCTAACTTGTAACTTATAGGAATTGCTTTGGGCTAATACTGATTCCCATTATACCTCCTAAATAAATAGAGTCAGATGGTATTACTCCCAGAATTTTACACATATCAATTTTCAAGACCTGAAGAACCATCATGTCATCAAATCCAAACAGACAAGTATTGTTATTCTCTAGTTAACATGGCCACCAAATGGTCACCCAAGACTTCAAACATAAGAAATTTACTCTGAGATCAATTTTTCATCTAAACATTGATCACAATTATAATGGCTTTTTCAAACAAAAGCAGTGTCTTGAAATAGAACTGTAAAGGTACCTGAAAAAGTCCAGAAATATCAGGTGGTGAAACTTGCAAAGTTTCCCACTCACTTTAGTTTGAATATGTTGGCTCCTGAATTTACAGCATACTGTACTTTGGAAGAAACCAACAGCCAGCATTTATGAGTTATGTGTTGCCATTGCAACAGATTATAGAACCCAGCAGAGAAGCACAAAGTGGGAAGGAAGGCTGATATCAATATTGGTAAATGGAGCACTTGCCAGTTTCAAACTACCAACCTTTTGGTTAGTAGCAAGAACTTTAACCATTGTGCCACCGGGGCTCTTAGATAGATAGATAGATAGATAGATAGATAGATAGATAGATGCAAAATACCATAAAAATTAGGTTCCAGAATGCATAATTTCTTAGACTACAAAACATATATTCAGAATATATTTGCAGTTGACAAGTACCACAAGTATTATAAAATAAAATGTGTTAAACTGCTTGACACAACTTTATAATACTTAATTGTGGTCTATAGCCTCTTTGATAGGCATAATTTAACAAATACGTGGTAGCTGATTATTACTATCAAGTTTGGGACAATCTCTGTCAAGTTTCCTATCTGATATATTTCAATGAATTCCAAATTCTCATATGTAATGATTAATAGTAAACTATTTTTGAGAGTTCTATTGAGTCAGTTCTGACTTATAGTGACCCTGTAGGACAAAGTAAAATTACGTTATTGGAGTTCCTATACTGAAATTTATGAGAGTGGATCACCAGGTCTTTTTCTCCTGTGAAACAGCTGCTAAATCCTAACTGCTGACCTATCCAGTGCTTAACCATTGTATCTCCAACACTCCTTATATGACCTGTAGCCCTCATCTTTCATTTAGCCTTGTAGTTTTATATAATTAGCTAACTAGGCATTATAGAAATATATGTTGAATCTTGAAGTTGAGATTTCAAGTCCCTTTTGAGGGCAAAAATCACAATACTTTGAATTCTTTTCAGTGCTTGATATGTTTTCAAAATGTATGCATATGTGTGTGTGTGTGTGTGTGTGTGTGTGTGTGTATCAAGGTACTGATTACACTATAGGTCACCAGGCTGATTGTTCCCTCTATGTGTGTCTTTATTTTAATAGTCAATATAGTAATCAAAGCTACTCATCAAATCATTGGAAACATAGGCTTATGGAGAAAAAAACTTAACAACTTAAATTGAAGAGAAAATGTTTTTTAATTCAAGTTTCACCTTTATCATGCAATGGCTGTGCATTTAGTCTCTGAAATTTTTCTCATTTGAAAAATGGAAGAGAAAATAATAGTATCCCAGCAGTCAATTCCGTGTGCTATAAAGAGTTGTGTAATCTAAATGTTCTATGTCACTGCTTATGATACAATTAATTATCAGACCAGATTTCCTCTAATAGAAATAATTAACTCTTTGGTACTCTTTAAGACTATTAGAATCAATAATTTGTTTCTTTCATGTTTCGTATTTTACAAAATAATGAAGGAACAGATTTATAGTTCCTTGTTGAAATTTTCAGAGATCATAATAATAGAGAGTAAAATGCAAACCTAACTAAAGTAGTAGTACTTTGACTGAATGACTATCAGAATCACCTATTGAACTTGAAGAGTTCTAATTATCAGGCCCAGTTCCCATTTGTTTAATAGGATACTTAAGGGTATGTTGTTGTGAAGTGCCGTCGAGTCGATTACGACCCATAGTGATCCTGTATACGGTTTACAAGGAGCAGCTGGTGAGCTTGAACCACCAACCTTGCAGTTCAAACAGCTTTGCAGTCTGGCGCATTAACCCACAGTGCCACACCAGGATTCCATTTTTAAAATTACCCTTATAAAAATAAAAAAAATTACCCTCCAGTATAGTTGGGCATTTTTTCCCCTATTTTTTTAAATTCTGTAGCTCATTTTGATGATTAGTCAGGTATAAGAACCACTGGTCCATATGAAGGATAAATAGGGACTTCCTGGTATATATTGAAATTTAATTTATCAAATATATACTTGACTTTCTCTTCACCATATCAACCATATCTTTCTTTCCCAGATAGAAAATTCCACTTCTCCCAACTCCAGCTTGGTTTATTATTTTATTTCTACCATATTACATTTTGACCATCCAAAGAAGTTAGAAAGATAAACTGTGAATGAAATGGTGGGAGCCTGTAATTTGAGATAAAGGCAAAGCGAAATGAATAGCTACATCCTTGACTACGCACAGAAAAATTTATTTAGCATTCTGGTGTTCTTTCATTCATATAACTTCTCAGTTTCACATTGAGTTTGTGACTTTAAAAATGTATCATACATTCACCAAAACTGCTGTTCTATAAATCACTAAATGTTTTAAGTCCTCTTCACTTTCAGCAAGCAAGGTTGTATCATCTGCATATCACAGGTTGTTAATGAGTCTTCCTCCAATCTTGATGCCACGTTTTTCTTCATAGAACCCAGCTTCTTGGATGATTTGTTCAGCATACAGGTTGAATAAATATGGTGAAAGAATACAGCCTTGTTGCAAACCTTTTTTAATTTTAAACCATTCAGTGTTCCCATGTTCTGTTCCAACAAATGCCTCTTGGTCCAGGTATTGATTCCTCATGAGCACAATGAAATGTTCTGGAATGCTCATACTTTGCAATGTTGTCCATAGCTTGTCATGATCCACACAATCGAAAGCCTGTGTATAGTCAATAAAGCACAGGTAAATATCTTTCTGATATTCCTGCTTTTAGCCAAGGTCCATCGGACATCAGTAATGATATCCCTCATTCCACGGCCACTTCTGAATCTGCGTTGAACCTCTGGAAGTTCTCTGCCAATATGATTGTAGCCATTTCTGTATTACCTTCAACAAAACTTTGAGATATCAAAGAGATTGTCCAATGATTTCCACATTCTGTTGGGTCACCTCTCTTTGGAAAGGACACAAATATGGATTTCTTTCAATCAGTTGGCCAAACAGTTGTCTGCAAAATATCTTGGCAGAGATGAGTGAGTGCCTCCAGTGCTGCCTCACTTTCTTGAAAGACTTCAATCTTTATTCCATCAATATCTGGTGCCTTGTTCTTTGCCAATTCCTTCAATGCACCTTGGACTTCCTCCCTAAGTATCATTGGCTCTTGATCATATGCTACCACTTGAAATGGTTGAACATGAATCATTTCCTTTTGGTACAGTGACTCTGAGTATTCCTTCCATCTTCTCTTGATGCTTTCTGCATCATTCAATAATTTGCCCAGAGAATCTTTCACTAACTAAAGTTGAGGCTTGAATTTTTCCTTCAGTTCCCTCAGTTTGAGAAATGCTTAGCATTTTCTTCATTTTTGGTTTTCTGACTCCAGATCTTTGTACATTTTATTGTAATATTTAGCTTTATCTTCTCTAGCAGATATTTGAAATTCTCTGTTCAGCTCTTGGACCTCCTTATTTCTTCCATTTGCTTAACATCTCTTCACTGGAGAGCAAGTTACAGTGTCTCTTCTGACTTTGACCTTTTCCTTCTTTTTTGTATTCTCAATGACTTTTTGCTATCTTCATGTATGAAGTTCTTGATGTCATCCCACAGCTCTTCTGGTCTTCAGTCTTTAGTTTTTAATGTATCAAATCTGTTCTTCGTATGATCTCTAAATTCAGGTGGGACATATTCAAGGCCATATTTTGGCTCTTGTGGACTTGTTTTCATTTTCTTCAGCTTCAGTTTGAATTTGCATATGAGTAATTGATGGTCTGTTCCACAGTCTGACCCTGGCCTTGTTTTTACTGATGATATGGAGCTTTTCCATCTTCTCTTTCCACAGATGTAGTCAATTTGATTTCTATGTATTCCATCTGGTGAAGTCCATGTGTTAGTCGTCTCTTATGCAGTCTAAAGAAGGTATTTGAAATGAACAAATCATTGGTTTTGCAGAATTCTATCATGCATTCTCCAGCATCATTTCTATCATCAAGGCCATATTTTCCAACTACTGATCCTTCCTCTTTGCTCCCAACCTTTGCATTCCAAACACCAGTAATGATCAAGACATCTTGATTGCATGTTTGATCAATTTCAGATTGAAGAAGTTGGTAGAATTCTTCTATTTCATCCTCACTGGCTTTAGTGGTTGGTGAGTAAACTTGAGTAATAGTGATATTAACTGGGCTTCCCTGTAGGTGCATGAATATTATCCTATCACAGACAGCATTGTTCCCCATGACTGATCTGGATATGTTCTTTTTGACAATGCATGCAACACCATTCCTCTTCAATTTGTCATTCCTGGCATAGTAAACCATGTGGTTTTCAGATTCAAAATGGCCAATACCAGTCCATTTCAGCTCACTAATGCCTAAGATATCGATGTTCATTACTTTTTTGACAACTTCCAATTTTCCCAGATTCATACTTCGTACATTCCATGTTCTGATTTTCGATGGATGTTTATATCTGTTTCTGTTCATTTTGAGTTGTGCCCCATCAGCAAATGAAGGTCCTGCAGGTTTTCCTCCCATGAGCTTTACTCCATTCACTTATCACAGTCAACTCTACTTTGAGGCCCAGTAGCATTTTTGGTGCCTTCCAACCTGAGGGGCTCATTTTCCGGCACTGTATCTGACTTTTATATTTGCTAGTAATTCAAATATATTCAGCAAAGCTAATTATCTCTTACCTGATAAATGATTTCTTTTTAGGCTGAAGATATATTATATTCTCCTACTTTCTCTCTTACCTATTCATATACACTTTCTTTACTTGTTGTTATTAAGTGCCTTTGAATTGGTTCCAACTCATAGTGAACCTATATAGGGTTTCCAAGGAGCAGCTAGTGGATTTGAACTGCTGATTTTGTGGTTCACAGTCCAGTGCTGATTCCACAGTGCCACACCTGAAGTCCTTCCCTGTTACTGCTCTGGGTAAAGCCAGAGTGGTAGATGTTAATCTTCCAAGGCCTTTTCAAATTTGGCCTCTAAATTGAAATCCTTCCAGACTCAATCTTCAGCAGACTTCTACTATTCATCTACACTTTCTCTCAAAATGATTTAATTAATTCTTTTTGTTTTAAATTCCAGTAACAATGGACAAAAATTAACACATACGACTCTGGCTTTGTCCAGACCAGTAAATGGCATACCCATACATGCAGTTGCTTAAGAAGGAAAACAGTACATTCTTCTCTCTCCATCTCCACTTTCAGTTTGCCACCAAATATTACTAATTTTATCTCCTTGATATCTCTCCAAGCCATCTATTTTATTTTGCTCCACCATTATCATCCAAAACCACGACCATCATCTCTCACCTAGATTCAAATGCTATCTTACCTTCCATTCACTGTACCCCCAGTTTTGCCTCGATTCTTATGGAATAACTAACAAAAATGTTTAAAGTTTTGAATCATATTATTTCTTGTACTTAGAATGCTTAATTTGATGGTTTCCCTGGATACTTAAAAGTGCAAAAATTTTAATACAAACTTCAAAGCCTTTATTTATCTGGCTTCTCCTTGCCTTTCCTGACTCACCCTATGCCAATCTCTGTCTCTCTTCCTATGTTCCATACACACTTCCTTTCTGCAATATCTATGGCTCACAAAGATCTTTCCTTTATTCTGCTATTCATTCTGTCTGGATGGCCTTTCCTTTTCTTTAGAGCCATTTTGAACCACAAGATTGTGGCTCAAACTCACCAGCTGCTCTTCAGAAACCATATACAGGGTTGCTATGAGTCAGAAACAACTCGAAGGCACTTAACAACAGTCTCATTAGGGTGACTTCAAAAAAAAGGATCTTTTTTAGGTGCCATGTGGAAAAAATGATTTTGAAACTCAGGGCTAATAAATTTTTAACAAAACTCAAGTGAACAACTTCCCAAATTATTGAAGTTTTGAAACATGTCTGAAGGAATACTACCACATATAAAACAACAAATTTTAGATGTAGCAAGTGTATCAATGAATATAAAGAAGACCTTAAAGATGAGCCAAGAGAGGAAAGACCGTCAATCTCACTAAAAAAAAAAGTCAGAAGAGGACCATTAATGAAGTAACTATTGAAGTTTGGATCTCACATGTTTCAACATTTTCAGTTTTAAGTAGCCATCTTGGCCTCAGCAAGCTATCAGTTTGATGGGTACCAAAAGCTTTAAATGGATACCAGATCACCCAAAAAAGCTAATTTTTCCATCAATTTTTAAGCAAAACTAAATCAAGTAAAGATGACTATATAAAAAGAGCAAGTATTAGATCTGTCAATATGATACAGATAGCAAGGTCCTATAAAAACTGTGACTTCCAAGGGGATCTGTTAAATTCAAGACAGAGGGGTCTTCTCCAAAGGTTATGAGAACTATTCTGAGCAATTTTGAAGGGTTCATCTTGATAGATTTTCTCAGAAGACACAGGATGAATCACAGGAGCTTATTATTAAGAAGTGTTAAGAAAATTGAAAACTGTGCTGGCAAGAAAAAGGCCATGAAAATTATACCAAAGGTTTTATTTTTGTTTGTTTTTGTTTTTTCCCCCATCACGGCAATTCTTTGAGAGAAGCAAGGATTTTCCTATGAGAATTTCATTGAAAAACATTACCTTAAATGAGGCTGGGAAATATTAATGTGAACATAGTAGAATTCCATTGAACTTGGGTTTGGGGACCCCAAGGGAAAGTGCATGAGAAGACTGTAAGAGGAGCTTAATATTCTTTATTTCTTTTTCCTGGTCTTTTGTTGTGGCTTTTATGGATTTGCATGAAATATCTGAAGGTGTTTCTAGTAAAGCCCTCTCTCTTTCTCTGTTTTATTCTTTAGCCCATAAAAGAGAGGATAGAGAAGAGGAAAAAGCAGGACTTTTATAAGAAGGAATGTTTAAAAAGGTAGGTAAACTCAGATTTTAGAAGTCTGTAAATACAATTGTTAAATATTTGATGAATTAATAGAAGTTTTACAAGCTCACCAAGATCATTTGAATGAGAATGCAACCACCAGGACTAAAATTGTTTCAAAGTTGCTTAAGACATTTATCAAACACTTTTCTTTGATTTTACCATGTCTTAATTTTGGCTTATCAGTTCGCGTCAATTTTGGTTGCACATTAGGATGACAAAGGAAACTTTGAAATTTGCCACTGTACCTGGGATCTGGAAGTAGAGCAACTGAAGCATTGGCAATTTTTTTAAAGTTCTACACATAATTCTTCTATGTAGCAGTGTTTAGAGCTTTTTATTTAAATACATATTATATTATTGAACCCCCAATTTGATATACAATTACCTCACTTAATGTTCATAATTTGTCTCTGATAGGTTATGTGAGATTTTTGAGATTTCTCAGAGACAGAGAGAGAGATTCAGGTCTTTGATTTGACAGTCCATGTGATCATCAGTCTCTCTTGTCAACTTCTGGTCCAGTCCCAGGTACATGGAAGATTCTTAGTGAGCACCACGTTGTTGATCAGTTTATTGACATAATGGCCCATGATAGGATGTTTTTCACTGAAATCCTCAAGGAACCTTTTTATTTCACTTATATTACCTACATAGACATGACCCTAGATGAAGAGGGAGCCAGAATTCACAGTCACCAACCCATATTCCAAATATAGCACCTGCCTTCCTTCTGATAGCCTTTTAACCACAATTTATCTGGGGATGTCAAGACCACAGATGCTACCTCTGTAAATCCGGATCTGGGTCACAGGACGGAAGAAAGCAATGACTGTTTAGCTTGGCCAGTGACATGGAGAACTGCTTTATGCCATTTGTTACAAATTCAGTACAATTTCCTTCAAGCTGTATCTCTGTGCTGAAATCCTCAGTATTATGTAGGGCCTTCACTGATGTCTGCAAAACAGTCTGTGTTCTGACCTTTGTATCCCTAGACCTGTAAATCACACAGGGCAGAGTGCTTGCTCACCCTCCCAGCAGTGGCCCAGGGACTCTATGGGATAACTGAGCAGAGAATGAAAGGGTGAGGTGAAGGGCAGGGCAGGCATGGGAAGGTCATGCAGGGAACAATGAGAGACAGAGGGAGCAATTTTATTCTCTAAGAAATTGGTTGTTTCCTAAATGTCATAATCCTACCAAGTGGTGGATGAAGTCAGTTGGGGAGATGGCAGGTCAAGTAAATATTTTATCTTGAATGATGTGATTTAGGTTTGGTATTCCTGGTAAACAATTGGGTAGATGGTACTCTCAGAACAAGTTAACCAGTTAATTTAGGAAATGGAACACTTAGAAAATGGCAAAAAGCTCAAGTGATAATTCCTTAACATTTTAATGTGCTATCAAAGATATTTACTCATCAATGAACCGATGTTTGTCCAGTTATTTCTCTGTATCAGGTATCAGGCTGCATGATGGAGATAGGGAAGGCTATAAGACCAACACTACTATCTCAGCACCCCTGTACCTATAGTCTAATGAGGAACATAGGCATGAAGTGTAAGTACAAGTGTGAGGAATATTTTCAGAAGAAAAGAGTATGTTTTATGTTATTTATTTTTTAAGCACAAACTTCTGACTGTTAATTTCATGATAAAGTAGAGGGTCAGCAAAAAGAGGAAGATCCCCAATGAGATGGACTGGTATAATGACAACATTAGAGGTCAAGTATAACAACAGTTATGAGGATGCTGCAGGACTCGGCAGCATTTCATTCTGCTACGCAGAGGGCCACTATGAGTCAGAACTAACTTGATGGCAACAACAAGTGAAAAAGTATGCTGTTAGGGCTCCAGCTCATACACAAATGGGCTTATTCCAAACCAAATATATTTAAACATATGTCTCTATAATATATTTCTCTTAGCCTTATTTGGATGCATTCCAAAAAATGTCCAATCTAAACAGTGGCTTCCAAGGAGATATTGGGCCAGTTCAATTCAAGTCAGGGAGGCCAGCTCAAAAGGTTATGGCAACTGTTTGGGGGATTTTAATGGGTAATCTTGATAGATTTTTGTTAAGACACAAGATTATCGTGGGACTTATTTGAAAGATGTTTTAAGAAAATTTAAAAATGCATTGGTGAATAAAAGGGTCAGGAAAATTGTGCCAAAGAATTTTTTTTTTTCCCCATTACAACAATGAACCTGCTCATTCCTTGAAAGTAACAAGGGTTGTTCTATGAGTGTTTCATTGAGATACCTTACCATATCTGCCCTGATTTTGCCCTTGTAGACTTCCTTTTGTTCCCAAAATTCAAAGAACATTTCAAAGGATCACAATTTGAGTTCCTTAGGAATGCTAAAACTGTAATTTTGATATGGTATAAATTCAAGAATGCAGGATTCTTAAGGCAGGCTGTTATTGTTGTTAAGTGCTGGCTAATCAGTTTCAACTCACAGAAACCCTGTATAGGGTTTTCCAAAACTGTAAATCTTTTCAGGACCAGAAAACCTCACTTTTCTCCAGAAGAACAACTGGTAGGCTTGAACTGTTGACCTTGTGAACTCAAACTACTGACATTGTGAACTTGAACTGCTGACCTTATGGTTCGAAGCCCAGTGCTTATCATATGAGCCATCACCCTCTCTAAGAGAGGTTGTTGTTTTTGTTACTGTTAACTGCTGTTGAGTCAGTCCTGACTCATAGTGACCCTGTATAGGGTTTCTAAGGAGCAGCTAGTGAGTTTGAACTGCTGATCTTGTGGTTCAAACTGACTTTGCAGTCCAGTGCATTAACCCACGTGACCAAATGGACTACAGAATTGTGTAGACCTATAGCATCACATTTTGATATTTTGGGGATAAGCATAGTTTTATCCCAAAAATATATTTAAAAAAAAGTAAAGTTTTCTATTTTGTACCAATGTTTTTACTTACCCTTGTATACTTAGAATCACTGGGCTGTACATGTACTGGGTTAGCATGCTTGCTTGCTTACCAAAAGGATGGAATTTTGATTCAACCAAGAGGACAGACATACTGAGTACTTCCAAAATATCAGCCATTGAAGACCATATGAAGTACCACTCATTAACTGGTTATTTTTACAGTTGTTTTTTCTCTTCACCACTTTAGTTAAATATAAGTCAATTCCCCTGTTTCAAGTGAGATTTGGTGACAGATGTACTTACTTAATCCTATACCCAAACTTCCCTATTTGGACTTCATGATTGACCATTTCATGGCAAGCATACTTTAATAGTGCTGTTGTCCCACTTACATATCTACCTACTGCTTGGCTGAGAGCCATGAGGGTGAATTCTTTTCCAGACTTGAAGGTGGTTGATAGTCTCAGGTTCTTTCGGTTTCTTTCTGACCAATTAACTGGTCTGTTTTTGTTTGCTTAATTTTGAATTTTGTTCCACATTTTCTCCCATTCTATCCAGGACCCTCTAATGTGATCCATTTCTGAACAATTGTTAATGGAAACTGGGCACTGTCTAGTACTTCTGATCTCAGCGTTATGGAGACTAATGTTCACATGTTTCATTAGTCTACTGAGACTATGGTCCTGAGTCCCAGGTCTAGCAAAATAAGTTTTCATCATTTTGCCCACTGTATGCTCCACCATATTCATAGTTGTGCTTGCAGAAAAAGACAAATATTCATGCACAAACATCTGTTTTCAAATGCATTTATTTGTGGGATACATAAATATAAATACAAATATAAATATAAATAAATATAAATATGAATATATACATATATACAACTCTTCCTCCCTTATGCACCTTATGTCTCAATTCATGTGTTTATGCACAGAATGCTGTTGTTTCAAGGTTGTGTATACATCACTATTTACCTTTATAACCTTTGGCCCATGCATAACTCCCTGTGTCTTCATCATTCTTCTGTCACGCTTTCTCTTCTGGTATATTGCTTGTACATTGTTCTCCCTTTCATCTGAGCTAACATATGTCTAACCTCTAGTTACTGAATTACTATTCCTTCCTGCCACCCCATGAGACAATCAAAGATTATTTCTTTATTTATTAAAACCTTTGTAAAAAAAATTACAATAATAGTCTCATACAATATTTGTCCATTTGTGATTGATTAATTTCACTCAGTATAACGTCCTCCAAGAAAAAGAGAAAAAAACCCAGCGAGATGGATTGGCAAAGTGGCAGCATTAATGGGTTCAAGCATGGCAACAGTTGTGAGGTTAGCCCAGGACCGGGCAGTGTTTCATTCTGTTGTACACAGGGTCACCATGAGTTGATACCGACTCGATGGCACCTAACAACAACAACAATGTCCTCCAAGTTCATCCATATTATGAGGTGTCTTGCAGACTCATCACTATTCTTAAATATTGTACTACATTCCATTGTGTATATGTACCAAAGTTTATCAGTTCTTCCACTGATGGACATTCTGGCTGTTTCCATCTTTTTGCTATAATGGATAGTGATGTGATGAACGTCGATGTGCATATATCTAATCATGTCCTGGCTCATACTTCTTGTGAATATATACCAAGTAGAGAGATTGCTGAGTCATAAAATATTTCTATTTCCAACTTTATGAGGAAGTACTATATCTTTAACCAGAGTGGTTAAAACATTTTGTAGTCCCACCATCAATGTAGGAGGGTCCCGGTCTCTATGCCACCTCTGCAGAATTTGTTGTTATCTGTTTTATTGAACATAGATAATAATGCTGACAGATTCCTAGTGTGACACTGTAGAATCAGTACTGGACTTCAAACCTCTAGTTTGGTAGTTCAAACCTATCAGATGCTTCTTGGAAACCTTAGAAAAGGGTCACTATTAGTTGACTTGATGGCACTTAACAACAACAACGACAATAATACTGGTCTGTGATGATATATAATAGTTTTAATTTGCATCTTTCTAATGTCTAATGTTTGTTGACTGCCTGAATGTCTTCCTTGGTGAAGTGTCTGATCATATCCTATATCCATTTTTTAGTTTAGTTGTTTGCCGTTTTCTTACATTGTTATTGTTGTTAGGTTCCTTCGAGTCAGTACTGACCTATAGTGACCTTATGCACAGCAGAACGAAACACTCCTGGATCAACCTAACTACTGTTACCACACTTGAGTCCATTGAAACTGCCACTTGGCCAGTCCATCTTGTTTGGGGGGGTCTTCCTCTTTTTCTCTGACCCTCCATCTTACCAAACACGATATCCTTCTCCAGCGACTAGTCCCTCCTGACAATATGTCCAAAGTATGAGAGACGAAGTTTGGCCATCTTGGCCTCTAAGGAGCACTCTGGCTACACTTCTTCCAAAATGAATCTATTGGTTCTTTTGGCAGCCCATGGCACTTTCAATATTCTCCTCCAACACCATAACTCAAAGGTATCAATTCTTCTATGGTCTTTCTTTTTCACAGTCCAGCTTTTGCATGCATATGA